>NC_091212.1:24652784-24952784 GCF_040958095.1 Procambarus clarkii
ACTTTAAGGTGACACGCTGACTTTAAGGTGACACGCTGACTTTAAGGTGACACGCTGACTTTTAGGTGACACGCTTACTTCAAGGTGACACGCTGACTTTTAGGTGATACGCTGACTTTAAGGTGACACGCTGACTTTTAGGTGACACGCTTATTTTAAGGTGACACGCTGACTTTTAGGTGACACGCTGACTTTTAGGTGACACGCTGACTTTAAGGTGACACGCTGACTTTTAGGTGACACGCTTATTTTAAGGTGACACGCTGACTTTTAGGTGACACGCTGACTTTAAGGTGACACGCTGACTTTTAGGTGACACGCTTATTTTAAGGTGACACGCTTTAGGTATGCTAAATCTGGAACTTTATTAAGGGCTCTATCGCTAACTCTCAACACTCAGCTATGTATTCTTAAATTCTGAACAATGCTCTGGGGTAGGCTACACACAGTACAATACACCCGACACGCTGGTGGCAGACACCCGACACGCTGGTGGCAGACACCCGACACGCTGGTGTCAGACACCCGACACGCTGGTGGCAGACACCCGACACGCTGGTGGCAGACACCCGACACGCTGGTGGCAGACACCCGACACGCTGGTGGCAGACACCCGACACGCTGGTGGCAGACACCCGACACGCTGGTGGCAGACACCCGACACGCTGGTGGCAGACACCCGACACGCTGGTGGCAGACACCCGACACGCTGGTGGCAGACACCCGACACGCTGGTGGCAGACACCCGACACGCTGGTGGCAGGCACCCGACACGCTGGTGGCAGACACCCGACACGCTGGTGGCAGACACCCGACACGCTGGTGGCAGACACCCGACACGCTGGTGGCAGACACCCGACACGCTGGTGGCAGACACCCGACACGCTGGTGGCAGACACCCGACACGCTGGTGGCAGACACCCGACACGATGGTGGCAGACACCCGACACGCTGGTGGCAGACACCCGACACGCTGGTGGCAGACACCCGACACGCTGGTGGCAGACACCCGACACGCTGGTGGCAGGCACCCGACACGCTGGTGGCAGGCACCCGACACGCTGGTGGCAGGCACCCGACACGCTGGTGGCCAGCGAGGACAGGAACAAGGTCTCCGGTCACATGCGTGACCTTAAATCTTTAGAAAGAAATTGTGTTGAAACGGAAACACGCCGATTATTTTGGTGTCTATGTCAGATTTGGCACGGAAAACCACATCCATGCCATCTACACCACACCACACCCGCGCCTCTACACCACACCACACCCATGCCTCTACACCACACCACACCCGCGCCTCTACACCACACCACACCCGCGCCTCTACACCACACCACACCCGCGCCTCTACACCACACCACACCCGCGCCTCTACACCACACCACACCCGCGCCTCTACACCACACCACACCCGCGCCTCTACACCACACCACACCCGCGCCTCTACACCACACCACACCCGCGCCTCTACACCACACCACACCCGCGCCTCTACACCACACCACACCCGCGCCTCTACACCACACCACACCCGCGCCTCTACACCACACCACACCCGCGCCTCTACACCACACCACACCCGCGCCTCTACACCACACCTGCGCCTCTACACCACACCACACCTGCGCCTCTACACCACACCACACCCGCGCCTCTACACCACACCTGCGCCTCTACACCACACCACACCTGCGCCTCTACACCACACCATACCCGCGCCTCTACACCACACCACACCACACCCGCGCCTCTACACCACACCACACCTGCGCCTCTACACCACACCACACCTGCGCCTCTACACCACACCACACCTGCGCCTCTACACCACACTTTACAACACCGGTTGTTATCCTGGTAATCTCCAGAGACGTCCAAACCCACCTTTGATCAAAGGATGAAAACATTTAATAAGCCAACGATGGTATTTAATTCACATTTCCTGAAACACGAGACGATCCATTGTAATCAAGGAACGAATCAGCGATAATCATGATAGAGGAGGTGCATTGTCTCTTGCGTGCGCGCGCTCGCTCTCTCTGTCTCTCTCTCTGTCTCTCTCTCTCTCTCTCTGTCTCTCTCTCTCTCTCGCACACAGGTGGGTACGGTAGTAGACACCGTCTGACTCCTATATATATATTAGCAGGCTGAGCTTTCTCTTCCCATTACTCATGGAAGGTCTTATATAAGGTTTTTCCTGGAACAAGACCCGAAAATAGGGTTTACTCAAAAGTCTCCACTTACTCCTGGACGAACAGGGGCGAACAGTATTGGATTGGTTCCCAGTCAATCGTCCGCAGGTTTTGTGACGGAGTGAGCGTGTACATTACGTGCGGTGTTTAATGTGTGTCTAACTACTAGGCCAACTACTGACCATGCCCAGAAACTGTCTAACTTCCAAGTATCTTTTGACCGCTAAATGAAAAGAGCCATGAGGGTTTTTTTTTCTACCACAGACGTGGCCATACATTTACAATGCTAACTAGCATGGGGAGAAAGGAAAAGCTGCCAATTTGTTTATGTTCCAGCCAAGATTCGAACCGGGGACTTAAGGCTGGGAATCTAAGTCATTAACCGCCTGACCACGGAGCCCATCATTCTGTCTTTCTTTCTCCTGCCCCACTCAATTATTTCAAGCTTCTCCTTTTGTCTCCCCCCCCCCCCCCCGACACATCAACAACTGATACGAGATAAGGCACAGAGCGAGGACTCTCCCTTCCTCATCTAACCCAGTCTCTCTTTTAATAATCATTATCATCCCTTCCTCTATCCATACCCGCGTCCACAGTTAATACAAATACAGTTTCTAAAACTGTTGGCATTCTTTCTAAGGTCAGATATTATGTACCTCGCCCTGCCCTGGTGACGCTCTATTACTCTCTCATCTATCCTTATCTTAATTATGGTATTTGTGCTTGGGGGCTCTACTACACAAAATCATTTACGTCCTCTAATTATTCAACACAAAGCTGCTATTAGAACAATATCTAACTCTGGCCCCAGACAGCACTCCGTACCCTTACTCAAATCTTTGAATATGTTAGATATTAAGTCACTGCACATCCTCTTATGCGTACTCTATATATTTAAAACTCTGAACTGCAATGTCAATCCTGACCTTAGAAGCTTCCTAGAAGGTTGTAACAGAACTCATGGGCATCACACCAGAAACAAATACCTATTTAATATTCCAAGAGTGCGTCTTAACCAAATTAGAAATGCTCTACAAATCAAGGGACCCAGAATGTGGAATGGTCTCCCCAATCATATCAAAGGCTGTACTTCTCTCAACCAGTTTAAGAGTAAAACCAAGTGCTACTTAATTAACTCCATGTAACCTACCTTACCCCCTAAGGTAAGGTAATTATCAAAAGAAGGCACCAAACAGGAAGGCTATGTAGCACCATCAAGGTGCGAAATAATCAGAGGGCGCTAAATATCACCAAGAATGATATCACGAGAACAAAAACGCATAAGGGGAACGATATCAAAAGTATCCGATTCACCTAGAACCTTACCCCCTAAATGTCAACCCATGTCTTGCTTTTGTTAAACAATGCTGTTTGTTCTCCAACTTGTACAACTGCTGATTTCTGCCATGTTCCCCCCCTTTTTTATTCCTTTTTTCAACACAATTTATACCTAATCCCAAGTAGTATAAAGTTTTAATCTAAGTGTCCCCCCCTCCCCAACACCTTGCCATAAACGTTATGCATATTAGTGGCTTTAGGTATTATATGTACTAGCTCTATAAATAAATACAACATTATGTTTGTAAATCAACTACGTATGTACTTTTCCTAAATAAAAAATTATTTATTATTATTTATTTATACCATCCCTAACTCTTCTCCTACTGCACATTTTATGTTCCATTTGTCTGCTCTTTTTTCCCGCACATGTTTCTCGTTTCTAACTTTATTCCCGATAATTTTTATAATAATGATCATCATTATTATCATTTCCGTCATCATTCGTTGCCTTTCAAGAGATCACCAGTTGATAAAGATGTTGCCCCTAATTCTCCAAAATAAGAGAGGAGTTGCCTGGCAAGGTTTACATATCTTTGTTCTGGAAGTTTTCAAAGATCATTTGAGTCTCTCGAAGGATAGTTGGATCACTGGCAGATTATCAATGAATGCTCGTTGTTGGGCATCTGTTGAGATCACGAGGAGAGCGATATGTGAGGTAATCCACCAGTCTCACTTACTTCACCGAGTCTCATAGGATAGGTAAATACACCCATAGAATTATCGCCTAACCGCCGAAGCCTATAAATGCAAAGACGTTAAAGTTTAAAATTAAGCTATGAAAATCCTTAGGAATGAGTGAGGACATTTGACAAGCCTCCAGCTTCCTGTCCCCGCGAGGTTACTAGAGATGATAGCCAGCAGGTAAATTCAGATAAATGTCACCCCGTCTTCAGCACCCCCCCCTCCCCCACCCCGCTCCTCTTCCCTAGGTGCGGCTTCCTGGTGTCCGGGGTGTTGCTGGTGGACGATCCTCAAACACACATTAGTGTGTTATCTGACTGACCACAGCGCCCTCTCTCTCCCCCTCCCTCCCTTTCCCCTTCTCTCTCTTCCCTCCACCTCTCCCACATCCCTTCTGGCCCCTTCCTCCTCCTCCTCCCCCCCACCTCCCAATCACGCATTTCTCCTTCCCCTTTCCGTCGTGTGGGGCCCCGCTGGTCTCCTACCCCCCTCCAGTCCCCTACCTGAACATGACCGGAATTTCAATCACTTCAACCCGTATAAAAGTATATAGGATCTCACTGTCTGTTGTCTGTCTCACTGTTACATGTCTCACTGTCTGTCTGTGTCTTGCTACTTGCTTATACCTTAATATGTCCCTGTATCGTGCAGCCGTCTACGTGCTGTCTGTCTGGCATGCAGTTTGTGTATTGCTGTCTAAATGTATCATAAATATATTAAGTTCAGCATCACTGTGTAGATATAAAGGCATATAGTTACCACTCTGTGGTATATATATATATATATATATATATATATAGTATATATATATATATATATATATATATTATATATATATGTCGTACCTAGTAGCCAGAACGCACTTCTCAGCCTTCTATGCAAGGCCCGATTTGCCTAATAAGCCAAGTTTTCATTAAATAATTGGTTTTCGACTACCTAACCTACCTAACCTAACCTAACCTAACTTTTTTCGGATACCTAACCTAACCTAACCTATAAAGATAGGTTAGGTTAGGTTAGGTAGGGTTGGTTAGGTTCGGTCATATATCTACATTAATTTTAACTCTAATAAAAAAAAATTGTCCTCATACTTAATGAAATGAGTAGCTTTATCATTTCATAAGAAAAAAATTAGAGAAAAAATATTATTTCAGGAAAACTTGGCTTATTAGGCATATCGGGCCATGCATAGTAGGCTGAGAAGGGCGTTCTGGCTAATAGGTACGACATATATATATATATATATATATATATATATATATATATATGTCGTACCTAGTAGCCAGAACGCACTTCTCAGCCTACTATGCAAGGCCCGATTTGCCTAATAAGCCAAGTTTTCATGAATTAATTGTTTTTCGACTACCTAACCTAACCTAACTTTTTCGCTTACCTAACCTAACCTAACTTTTTCGCTTACCTAACCTAACCTACCCTATAAAGATAGGTTAGGTTAGGTAGGGTTGGTTAGGTTCGGTCATATATCTACGTTAATTTTAACTCCAATAAAAAAAAATTGACCTCATACATAATGAAATGGGTAGCTTTATCATTTCATAAGAAAAAAATTAGAGAAAATATATTAATTCAGGAAAACTTGGCTTATTAGGAAAATCGGGCCTTGCATAGCAGGCCGAGTACGACTTTCTGGCTACTAAGAACAAACATATTATATATATATATATATATATATATATATATATATATATATATATATATATATATATATATATATATATATATATATATATTTATATATATATATATATTTATATATATATATTATATATATTATATATATATATATATATATATATATATATTTATATATATATATATTATATATATTATATATATATATATATATATATATATATATATATATATATATATATATATATATATATATATATATGTCGTACCTAGTAGCCAGAACGCACTTCTCAGCCTACTATGCAAGGCCCAATTTGCCTAATAAGCCAAGTTTTCATGAATTAATTGTTTTTCGACTACCTAACCTACCTAACCTAACCTAACCTAACTTTTTCGGCTACCTAACCTAACCTAACCTAAAATGATTGGTTAGGTTAGGTTAGGTAGGGTTGGTTAGGTTCGGTCATATATCTACGTTAATTTTAACTCCAGTAAAAAAAATTGACCTCATACATAATGAAATGGGTAGGTTTATCATTTCATAAGAAAAAAATTAGAGAAAATATAATAATTCAGGAAAACTTGGCTTATTAGGCAAATCGGGCCTTGCATAGTAGACTGAGAAGTGCGTTCTGGCTATTAGGTACGACATATATATATATATATATATATATATATATATATATATATATATATATTATATATATATATATATATATATATATATTATATATATTATATATATTATATATATATATATCAGTGAGGAACCACAAGGTCTTCTCTGAGTACTCTTTATTTTCTTCTCCGAGGCTATGGGTCCCTACACTTGGACCAGAGGTGGTACCCTATATATATATATATATATATATATATATATATATATATATATATATATATATATATATATATATATATATATATATATATATATATATATATGTTTCCGAAGTGGAAACCCACTTCGGCCAATCATCAGCCAGATACCCACACCCACGTACAGACTGGCGAAGCGGCTCTACGGCTTGCTGACTCCTTATGTCCCTTGCACCTTCAGCCTGAAGTCTCCAAAGGAATTTGTTGACTTACTGCAGGGAACACGGGCCACAGGGATAAGAGCCTCGTTGGACGTAGAATCACTGTTTACCAACGTACCTGTGGATGAAACAATCGATGATAGCGGACAGAGTGTATCATGATCTGGCCTGTACTCCTCTTGACATACCAGAAAACATTCTAAGGAAACTACTCCAAGCTTGTACTAAAGAGGCACCCTTCTTGAGCCCGGATGGGCACATGTATAAGCAAGAAGATGGGGTCACCATGGGTTCTCCCCTAGGTGTCCTGTTTGCGAACTTCTACATGGGTACCATCGATCAAAAGGTCTTAGTCGACATGAATTTGAAACTGGCCATATACTGCAGGTATGTTGACGACATTTTTACACAGGTACCTGATGTCAGACATCTGCAGGAGCTGAAGGAGGCATTTGAGCGGAATTCTGTGTTGCGTTTCACTTACGAGATGGAGAAGGATGGGAAGCTGCCCTTTCTAGATGTAACAGTCATGGAAAGGAGCGGAGGCTTCCACACTGCAGTCTACACTAAGGAAACAAACATAGGAATGTGCCTCAATGCCAACAGTGACTGCCCAGACAGGTACAAGAGGAGTGTCGTTAACGCTTATGTCGACCGTGCTCTCAGCCACAGCTCAGGATGGAAGCAAGTCGATGAAGAACTCTGTAGGGTAAGGCAGGTCCTAGTCAACAACGGCTTCTCCAATGGTTTCGTTGAAGACATCATAAAAAGAAAGGTGAAATGCCATGCAACCTCTGAAGAGACAACTAACACAACACCTGTACCCCCTATTAGACTATTTTACAGGAACTTCTTTTCCACAGCTCATGAAACGGAGGGAAGGGTCCTGAAAGATATTGTTAATAGAAACGTTATCCCTACAGACAAAAATCAGAAGACACAATTGACGATCTACTATAAAACCAAGAAAACGGCCAACCTACTCATGAGAAACTCTCCAGACACAAAGCAGAACGCTTTAAAAGAGACTCTTTAATGTCATCTATACCTTCAAATACCCACTTGGGGACTGTAAGCCTCAAAGAATTCAGTATATAGGCAAGACAACAACATCTCTTTCCAGGCGATTAACGATGCATAAGCAACAGGGCTCCATTAAGGAACATATAATCTCTTCCCACAACCAGACCATCACCAGAGAAGTCTTAACAAAAAGACTTAAAAAAATCATCGATAGATACAGCGATAGCAGGCGGCTTGATATCTGCGAGGCACTACACATTAAGAAGTCGACACCAGCAATCAACAGCCAATTAATACACAACTATATTCTACCCACTTCAAGACTCCGCACCAATATAGAAGCATCAAGAAATATGGGCCAATAGGCCCTTTGCAGTTTCTTTCATTCTTCCCTTTAACTTACAAAATATTATACCCATTGTTTCGTGTTCTGTCTTGTGTTGAAAGTTTGTTTTCACCTCATCCAAAACTGTTGTAACATATCACCTCACCCAAATGCAGGTATAAAATCAAAGCTGTTTAAACTCTGTTCAGTTATAGTTGTGTGTGTGTAAACTAAAGTCTTTGAAAATGTAATAAGTTTTACGAAACGCGTTCAAGTGTCGCGTCAGACTAGAAATAAAAATGAATTTTGGAGAATTGATTTTTCAGTTACCATCAACAGTGAAAAGAAATATAAGAAAGATTGAGAAAATTCGTGTTAGAATTATTAATCTTACTTTTTCGGTCATATTTAATAATATATGTCTACAGGAAAGACTGCTACCAAAATATACTAATATATATATATATATATATATATATATATATATATATATATATATATATATATATATATATATATATATATATATATATAAACTGAAAACTCACACCCCAGAAGTGACTCGAACCCATACTGCCAGGAGCAACGCAACTGGTATGTACAGAACGCCTTAATCCACTTGACCATCTCGACCGGACAAAAGGAGGTGATAGCCGAAGCTATTTGAACCACCCCCCCCCCCCCCCCCCCCCCGCCGGCACCCGGATGGTAATCTTGGGCAGAGCATTTTATCAAATTCTCCTCATTTTATCAAATCAGGTGATTTGATAAACCTGTCCTCTTAAAAAGAATGTCGCTTTTGGCCGTTTGCCCGTATGTCCGAATATGGACGTAATTTGAAAAAAAAAAATTAATATAAATTTGGAATTTTTTTTAACAACAGTAAGTTAAGGGTCCTCTAATAGGTTAGGTGGGCAGGAAATTCTCATAAAGTTTCAAAATGGTATGAAAAACTTTAATGGAAAGAATCCTTTTCAAAGCTGGCCGAGTAACCCGGACGACTCAAACAGAAAACGGAACAGTACGTCACTTTTGTGAGTCGATTTCATTTCAAATTACATCCAAATTTGGCCATTGCGCGCATACGAACGAAGAGTGACGTTATTTTTAAGAGGACGGGTTCGACCAGGAGAGTGGCTGTGTTGATGACTTCAGGGTGGTTACTGCAAGAATCAAGGACTCTTAAAGCTCTTCTAAGGTCGTTGGTTGCTTCACATTCCAGAAGATAGTGAAGTAATGGCTTTTCTGTGACAGTTTGGCAAAAGATGCACTCTCTCTGTCGGGGTTCACCAATCTCCCAGTTGCATCTGTAACCTAGACGTAGTCTATATAACCTAACTGCTATTTCCCTGTGGATTCCTTGTGGGATATTTAACCTTTCTAATTTGGTTGCCTGAAGATACCATATTGCAAAGGGCTAACCTTCAACTACTCTCTGATGTAGATAGGCTTTGTTGAGGTGTGAGTTTTTTTGGTGATGTATGTTCCATAGACTGGGTTGAATTGTTTTATGTATCACTGGATGACGAGTTGCCAATTTAGCAATTTCATCGGCTTTCTCATTTAATGGGATTCCAACATGGGATGGGATCCAGTTTAAGGTTATGTTGAGTCCTTTGCCTTTAGCGACTGCACCAAGATACAAAATGGTGGTAATTATTTCCACGTTATCTTTCCACTGTTTTTGTCCTAATATTTGAAGTGCAGCTTTTGAGTCCGTGTGTGTGATTGTATTTTGAGTGTTTTGTGCAATCATATATGCGAATGCCTGTTGTATGGCAAACAGCTCAGTTTGGGTGGATGATACTAGCCCTCCCAGTCTCCAATATGCCTGTACGCTGGCCGTGCAAAGAGCAGCGCCAGCACTCTCATATTCTGTGTCCACCGATCCGTCTGTGAAGATGTGGGTGGCTCCTGCTACTGCAATGCTATACATTTGCTTTTCTATTATGCGCCTTAGGATTGTTGGATCATAGGCAGCCTTTTTCATTGGGAGGTTTGCTATTCTTGATTGATTGATTGATGAAGATTAAGCCACCCAAAAGGTGGCACGGGCATGAATAGCCCGTAAGTGGTGGCCCTTTTGACCCATCACCAGTATCGATAGATGATACTAGAGATCTGTGGAGGTGCAACTGCACCCTGCATGACGGGAGATGTCTCCCGTGTGAATGTTTGCTATTCGATTGATTGATGAAGATTAAGCCACCCAAAATGTGGCACGGGCATGAATAGCCCGTAAGTGGTGGCCCTTTTGAACCATTATCTCCAGTATCATCTATTGATACTGGAGATCTGTGGAGGTGCGGCTGCACCCTGCGTGTCGGGAGATGTCTCCCGTCCTTCGCTATTCTCATATCGCTTGCATATATATGGTGACTACACCTCAGCTCCCTCCAATAAGATAGGAGTACGGAAGAACTGTTATCTGTAAATAGGGATGGGATTATAGCTTGTGAAGTTAGTGCTAATTAGTTACGCCATTAAGATGATGGGATAATGGAGCGAGTATAAGGTTTACTCGCTACAGGACTCCCCCTGCCAGGGAATGAAAGAAAAGCAATACAACAAAATATGAGGCTACCGTTCCCTGGGTCGTTGTGTAACATGTAGTCCGGTACCAAAAGATGCAGGCAGCATGCGGACAACCTCGGTGTAGCAGGAGAGAAGAATGTGCATGATTGTTGCGTCCTTGGGTCTCTGGTGGAGCATTTAGATCCGGGGCGGATGGGCTCGGGGACCAGGACCATAGGAGGTAATGTAGACACGCAGTTACGACAATGAGGGAATCACTGCTAAAGCAATGTAACGAATTGTCCTGGAGGCGACGAAGATTCGGAAATGTCAGCAGTAAGTCCTGTACTACGCAAGGTGCTCGAGTCGGCAGAGTATCAGAATGCAGTGAACGTGTAGATGAATCTGACGAAAGAGCAACTGACGTGGGAGTCCCTGTAGAACAAGCAGTGCTCTGGCAGCGACGGAGAGTTGGCAGAACAGGCTGTAGATTCCATATGATGTAGTTGCTGATGAAGCTGTCAGATGAGTAAGTAACGCTCACGGTGCAGCAAGCTGTAGAAGATGAAAATGCAGAGATGATCGCCGTGAAAATCATAGCTGTGGTGAGGGTGTTGGCAGCATTCCATGACAGGTAGGTGGCTGTGGTCCACAGCATGCAGCAGCAGTAGAGGTGCAGTGAGAGTCCATGTTGTAGTCCATCGTGGCTGGGTATCGTCAAACTCTCTGGGGTCACCAATGTAACGTACGATTATGTTACGTTGCTGAGTAGATTAGATACACAGTGTTTAGTGGGCTTTCAGTCTTGAAAGCCCACTAAACACTGCTGAAAACTGCTAAAAATTTAGCAGTCTTGGATACAGCAGTGTCGTAGACGTCGAGACGGAGTTTGGAGCTGAGTGAGGCCGGAGTCGCGGAGCTCTGTGGGAGAGCGTTGTAGCTCGATGCGGTCCTAGTCTGCTGTCTGTTCTGTGTCGAAACTGTAGCGTCTTGGCGTCAATTAGAACTGCATACGTCGAGTGCTACATTCTTGACTGTGGAAATTGTACTGTTTGTTATTCTCATATCCCTTGTTTATATATGGTGACTATACCTCAGCTCCCTCCAATAAGATAGGAAGATGGAAGAACTGTTACCTGTAAATAGGGATAGGATTATAGCTTGTGTGCTAGTTAGTGCTAATTAGTTACGCCATTAAGATGAGATAATGGAGCGAGTATAAGGTTTACTCCCTACATATGTATTCACCTAGTTGTGCTTGCGGGGGTTTGAGCTCTGCTCTTTCGGCCCGCTTCTCTAAAGTCAATCAACTGTTACTATTTTTTTTCACATCACACACCCAGGAAGCAGCTCGTGACAGCTGACTAACTCCCAGGTACCTATTTACTGCTAGGTAACAGGTTCATTAGGGTGAAAGAAATTGTCCATTGTTTCTCGCCGGCACCCAGAATCGAACCCGGGACCACAGGATCACTGTCCAGCATGCTGTCCACTCAGCCACCGGCCCCCTTGTATATGTTCACGCATGTATGTGTGCGCGTATGTATGCATGTATGTATATAAAGTATATGTGGAAGCTTATCAGAATTACATTTCACCTTTGTAAATACACATTAATTATACTATGTAAAGAACACATCGACCACTTTATGTAGGGCAGGCATAACTCTGTATCTTATGTATTTATGTTTAAGTTAGATTAGCATTTTAAAAGCACTACACTCACCTTCTGTGGTTGATTATTCAATAAATCCCTGAACTGTATGTTTAACAGATCTCTCACCCTGTCCGTAGAGGACAGAAGAAAGTGTATATATATGCTGGTCAGCATTGTAAATGTGTGGCCACGTCTGTGGTAGAAAAAAAAATTGGATCATCAATACTGCAAGTTCTGTTTCCTACATTAATACGGCTTTCTCTGTCTCTTAATTTTTTTTACAAAAAAATAGGAGTATGTTACGGTCACTTAGGACCAATAACCCGGTTCTTGACAGATAACCTCTTTTAGTGTATCCAGACCCCAAGTCGGTAGTACGATTTAGGAGAAATGGCGATATACTGCAACAAAGAGTAGGGGGGGGGGATAAACAATACACTATTCTTTTCTATAATATAATTACCTTCACCAATAGATTATGACTACACGTATATACAGTAGTGGCACTTTCACTCAGGACACTACTACGTTGGCAGTGTTCACCAACTCCAGTGTTTCCACCTTGTACACGTGTACTGATAAACATTGGCAAGTTCACCTTTTACGTGGGCCAGCCCACCAACACAGTATCACAGTATCACGAGGTGCCTACACCCAACTATCGCTCTCCAGCCACTCGCTGGCAGAGGACTTCAGCCACACGCTGATCGGGGTCACAAACAACCATATACAGGGGTAACTAACCCCTGGCAGAAGCCTCTAGTAACCGGCTAGCAGCACTTCATTATAGGACCTCACTGTCGTCCGGTACTCTCCCAAGCCAATCCCGGGGTACGTCGATCTTTACCAACACTGCGTAAATCAGCAGTTAACACACTGCTCAGATCGGCGGCGGCTTACTTGGTCGTCTTCCAAGACCAAGCTGAGAGTACGTGGACGGCCCAAGGTAAACTGTCTTCCTCAGTACGACTGCCTCCACACGTCACTTCTGTGGACATTAAACGTCATCAGTTGAATGGACAGTACATTGGGGAAACCAGGAGGTAACACTCATTCACTGATAGTTGACATTATGCTTTGTAGCACAACAGATGGCGCTGATCGTGACACGCCATCCACCAGAAGTCATCCACGTCGACCTCTTTTGCTAACCAAGGCAGGAAACCAGAGCCATTTGTCGCTGTCACACCACCACCAATAGATGGCGTTGTCCACGTAGCGTCCAAGTTCATGTATGTTTATTGAGATAAGAAAGAAATACATCTCAAAAGGATAAAGTAGCTTAGGCTATTTCTACCCCCCCCCCCCCCCAACGTAGCGTCCAATATCAGGGTAACTGGGGTGCCGACCCATAAATGGCGCCGAAATCGCCACTCCATACCTCAATGAAGGTGGCGATACCATAACAGAGTACATATGCATAGATCACAAGCTAGTTTAGAATTTGTCTATAATATCACCATCTCACAGGATGGTAAGTCATACACGGAATCAGGAGAAATTACGAAATATAAGTCTTGTTTACTGTAGCTTGTAATAGCAAATTCAGACAAATAATAGTCTTAAACTCTAGCATTACTGTTGTAGTGTGACACTATTTGTAAATTATTTGTACTAGCAAACTCTGGGTAAAGCACACGAATATCTTCGAACATTTGTGAGTGTAAGAAGTATTTACAGAGTTCAAAGTATTTCATACCATTTGGCCTAAAGTTATCAATAACATGACACAAAATATATAATGTTAGAGAATACTCGCCCAGTTGTGCTTGCGGGGGTTGAGCTTTGGCTCTTTGGACCTGCCTGTCAACCCTCAATCAACTGGTGTACAGATTCTTGAGCCTACTAGGCTTTATCATATCTACACTTGAAACTGTGTATGGAGTTTGCCTCCACTACATCACTGCTTAATGCATTCCATTTGTTAACTACTCTGACACTGAAAAAAATCTTTCTAATATCTCTGTAACTCATGAGTCTACCAGCCCCCTGTGAGAATCGAACTCACGACCCCTGGTTTACAAGACCAGTGCTCTGCCCCTGAGCTAAGGAGGCTATATTTGGCTGTGGCTCATTTGGGTACTAAGTTTCCACCTGTGTCCCCTTGTTCGTGTCCCACCCGTGCTGAAGGGTTTGTCTTTGTCGACCCCTGTGAATTCCCCTGAGATTTTTGTAGGTTGTTATCATGTCTCCCTTTACTCTTCTGTTTTCCAGGGACGTGAGGTTCAGCTCCCTTAGCCTTTCCTCGTAGCTCATACCTCTCAGTTGCGGGACTAGTTTGGTGGCATACCTCTGAATCTTCTCTAACTTTGTCTTGTGTTTAACTAGGTATGGTCTCCAGGCTGGAGCTGTATATTCCAGGATTGGTCTAACATAGGTGATATACAGGGTTCTGAACGATTCTTTAGACAAGTTTCCAAAGGCAGTTCTTATGTTGGCCAGTCTAGCATATGTCGCTGATGATATCCTTTTGAGGTGGGCCTCAGGGGACAGGTTCGGTGTGATATCAACTCCCAAATCTTTCTTTCTATGTGACTCTTGCAGGATTTCACCTCCCAAATGGTACTTTGTGTTCAGCCTTCTGCTCCATTCGCCTAATTTCATTACTCGACACTTTCCTGAGTTGAAAGTGTATGCATCTGTCTTGATTTTTCTCATAATTTTTTGCATCATCATCAAACATTGAGAGGAATGAGTCTATACCCTCTGGAAGATTGTTTACATATATTAGAAACAGGGTGGGTACAAGTACAGAGCCCTGTGGGACCCCGCTAGTGACATCTCCCCACTCTTACGTTTTCCCCCCCCCTCACAGTTACTCGCTATTTCCTGCTGCTTAGATACTCCCTTATCCACTGGAGCACCTCATCTTTCACTCCTGCCTATTGCTCCAACTTTTGTAACAACCATTTATGGGGTACTGTGTCCTAGCTCTTAAACACATATGCTGTAGTTTACAATTGGCATACTCACCGTAGAGGGATACCTGCAACCATCTGCCTTATTAACAATATCCCAACCTAATGCTGACATTTACACGGTTACAGTGTCTATAGTGGATGTTCTATCCTGTCCGTACATATAGTAAGTATTTACTCTGTTTTGAGCACATCTTAACTCTATACAAGCACTTTCTGGCCTTTAAGCGCTAGTGACTGCTCTTCTACCAGCCCTAGTTCCCTAAAATAATGTTGCAGAATACCTATAGGTCTCGCTCATTTTCAAGTTTATCACATATGCAACTTCAGCTACCTTGTTCATATCATCATGCTGGGCAACACCACCTATATGTGATGGTAATCATGGTAGTCATAGAAATGAGATTCTAAAACTATTGTTCTGTGTATCACTTATGTTGGTTAACTGGTATCTATTTTGCATGTTGGTGTTTTCAGGTGCTTGAGAGCTGACTTTGAATCAAAGAAAATTACTCCTGTAATTTTTCAGTATATTAATGACAAGTGTGTAACTAATTTTGTACGTGTAAGTTACACAGATGGGGTATATAGAGGAGCGACGACTTCTGAATCTTGTTAGCCCTGAGAACTTGCCCTTCACTAAGCTTATGGTAACCCTTTGCCTAATGTTATTACCGCGAACAAGAACATTTCCCTCTTCGTGCCTCGCAGTGCATGATAGGTGATCTTTACATATAAACTTTACGTCGGTGAAGGCTGAGAATGCTTCACTAATGCTACAAACGCGCATGTACTTCTAATACAAATTTCAAATCGCATAAATTTTACGAATTTGGGCAAAATCTTACCATGCAATGAGTTGGGTGGAAACTATAGCTGTGTACTGAGGTGATCTTGTACTTCCTGGTGACTTAGGAAGATTGTCAGACATCTTTCTTTTATGTACCGTATATGCTAAATTTAAGTGTATTTTAAACAATAGTTACCGATAAATCCACAGACAACCGATTGGTTTTCTGAATAACCTGATCGTCCTGTTAGGTAGTGTGTTCTATAATCTAACGAACAATGCAGACGATGAGTCACAATAACTTGGCTGAAGATATAATGACCAAACCACACACCACAAGATGACGAAACGACGTCCTGGACCATTATCAAGTCGTATGTGGAGTGTCGTCGTATGACCATATCTTGAGGTTATCTTGAGATGATTTCGGGGCTTTAGTATCCCCGCGGCCCGGTCCTCGACCAGGCCTCCACCCCCAGGAAGCAGCCCGTGACAGCTGACTAACTCCCAGGTACCTATTTACTGCTAGGTAACAGGGGCATTCAGGGTGAAAGAAACTTTGCTCATTTGTTTCTGCCTCGTGTGGGAATCGAACCCGCGCCACAGAATTACGAGTCCTGCGCGCTATCCACCAGGCTACGAGGCCCCGGTCATTATCAAGTCTTCAGCAATTACTAGCAAAAAAAAAAAATAAAAAAATCCCTGGTGGTTTTACTTTCTAAAGTTTTTACTTTAATTTTTAATAATAATTCAATTTACTTTCTAAATGTCATAAAGTGAATTTTTTTCACAACACGATAACGAAAGCATAACTTTACTTAGTAAAATGAGATATTCTCGTGCTCTTCCCAGATTTAGCTAATGCAGGCTAATAGATCGTCCTCGCATTTTGTTACTCCTGATTCCCATTTACGAGGGTAGAAATAGCCTAAACTCCTCTATCATTTTGAGATGCATTTCATTATCTCAATAAACTTACTTGAACTTGAACTAATTCCGTGTATGACTAACCAGTTTTTGATCTACACACAATAATCTTTCATTTGGAATAGGGTAACAACACATTGCCGTGTAAACCTAAGCCTGTTAATAAAAAAAACATAATAAATAAAGTAAATTATTTGATTATGACAGTGAAATATAGAAAACCAACTGTTATTGCCCAAAAGGTGTCTACCCAACCCTCCAACAAAAAGCTGACAACAAATATAAACTATAGATACCATGTACAGGAAAAACAAGCAATTAAGGAAACTGTGTGGAGAGAGTAAGGCAACTCACGGGTAAACAAATAACTGTGGCAGCGTGGGCGGGAGCTGGCTGAAACCTTTGTTCTGCGTGTATAGGTGCTGGGATTGTCCACCACAATACTCGCCCATGGTACGTGTCACGCACTTTTTCTCTCATATATATATCTATATATATATATATATATATATATATATATATATATATATATATATATATATATATATATATATATATGTATATATATATATATATATATATATGTATATATATATATATATATATATATATATATATATATATATATATATGTTATATATATATATATATATATATATATGTTATATATATATATATATATATATATATATATATATATATATATATATATATATATATATATATATATATATATATCATTACCTAGTTGTGCTTGCGGGGGTTGAACTCTGGCTCTTTGGTCCCACATGTGTGCGTGCGTGCGTGTGTGTGCGTGCGTGTGTGTGCGTGCGTGTGTGTGCGTGTGTGTGCGTGCGTGTGCGCGCGCGTGTGTGTTATTGTATTAGAAAAAACTTCAACCTCTCTCTCGATGATCTACACTGGAAACAAGGCTCTTCCTGTAAGACTTGGGGCCTCGGAGTTCGAACAGCAACGCAAATTGCTGTATCAGCCTTCATGTCCTCCTCCTCAGCACCCAGCAACCTTGTCGGAAATTCCACCTGCCTACTTAGATCAATTGGCAGGCGTACATAATCCCAATTTTATACGCTGTGCCACCGAGTGGGCCTCTCGTGCAGGCCCATCACTTCAACCACCACTATCAAAAGCCCACAAGCAATCCAGCTGGGATGGCCCCATTGTAGACCAATTTGCTGCACAGTGCCTGGGCGCTGCAACAACACACCACAACACGACACTGCTCGCCTCACAGTAGTAGCAGCTCCACATGCAGGGGACTTCCTGTTAGCAACCTCAATGTCAGCAACTGGCACAAGTCTCGCACCACACGCCCTTTGAATTGTTGTGGCTCTCCGCCTTCCTGCCCCAATCCACACCAAATATAGGTGTATTTGCAGCGAGGTGGTGGCCGACAGGTACGACCACCATGGACTACTCTGCCAAAGCACAGGGGGATGGCACTCGAGGCACAGTGAAGTTAACGATATCAAGAGGAGCCTCACCACAGCTGGATGCCCAGCTGAGAGACAGCCTAGTTACTTAACGCCCCGTAACTGCTGCTCTTATTGGTCGCCCAGAAGGTATCACTATGAACCCCTGGAAGAATGGCAAGCAGTTGGTATGGGACTACACGTGTGTATCAACCCTGGCTAACACCTACGTTGACTTCAGTGTTGCACATCCGGGTGGCGCTCCCACCCACAGGGAATCAGCCAAATCCCGTGAGTACAGAGAACTGGATCACCTCTACAATTTTGTCCCCATTGCTTCTGAAACACAAGGCATCTGGGGAAAGAGTGAAACCCGTTTTTTTTTTTTTTAAGGAACTGGGTTCTAGGCTAATTGAAAGAACAAGAGGCCCTAGAGCTTCCAGCTTTCTTTTCCAGCGCCTCAGCGTGGCGACAGTGAGGAAATGCACATTGTATTCAGGGTTCCAGCCCGCCATCCGAGGAGCTGGAGGAACTCGACAACTTATGGTAATCATCTTTGTAACTTATATGTAACTCCTTTTTTGTAATAAAGTTTAAATAAAACAATATATACATATATATATATATATATATATATATATATATATATATATATATATATATATATATATATATATATATATATATATATATATATATACGTTCGAAACAATCGGGATGATAGCCGACAGAGTGTACCGTGATCCGGCCTGTACTCCTCTTGACATACCAGAAAACAGTCTAAGGAAACTACTCCAAGCTTGTACCAAAGAGGCACCCTTCTTGAGCCCGGATGGACACATGTATAAGCAAGTAGATGGGGTCGCCATGGGTTCTCCCCAAGGTGTCCTGTTTGCAAACTTCTACATGGGTACCATCGAGCAAAAAGTTTTAGTCGACATGAACTTGAAACCGGCCATATATTGCAGGTATGTTGACGACATTTTTACACAGGTACCTGATGTCAGACATCTGCAGGAGCTGAAGGAGGCATTTGAGCAGAATTCTGTGTTGCGTTTCACTTACGAGATGGAGAAGGATGGGAAGCTGCCCTTTCTAGATGTAACAGTCATGAAAAGGAGCGGAGTTTTCCACACTGCAGTCTACACTAAGGAAACCAACATAGGAATGTGCCTGAATGCCAACAGTGACTGCCCGGACATGTACAAGAGGAGTGTTGTTAACGCATATGTCGACCGTGCTCTCAGCCACAGCTCAGAATGGAAGCAAGTCGACGAAGAACTCTGTAGGGTAAGGCAGGTCCTAGTCAACAACGGCTTCTCCAATGGTTTCGTGGAAGACATCATAAGAAGGAAAGTGAAACGCCATGCAACCTCTGAAGAGACAACTAACACAACACCTATACCCCCTATTAGACTATTTTACAGGAACTTCTTTTCCACAGCCCATAAAACGGAGGAAAGGGTCCTGAAAGATATTGTCAGTAGAAACGTTATCCCTACAGACAAAAATCAGAAGATACAACTGACAATTTACTATAAAACCAAAAAAACGGCCAGCCTACTCATGAGAAATTCTCCAGACACAAAGCAGAACGTTTTAAAAGAGACCAACGTCGTCTATGCCTTCAAATGCCCTCTTGGGGATTGTAAGCCTCAAAAAACTCAGTATATAGGCAAGACAACATCTCTTTCCAGGCGTTTAACGATGCATAAGCAACAGGGCTCCATTAAGGAACATATAGCCTCATCCCACAACCAAACCATCACCAGAGAAATCCTAGCAAACAACACAGAAATCATCGATAGATACAGCGATAGCAGGCGGCTCGAAGTCTGCGAGGCACTACACATCAAGAAGTCAACACCAGCAATCAACAGCCAATTAATGCACAACTATATTCTACCCACTTCAAGACTCCGCTCCAATATAGAAGCATCAAGAAATATGGGCCAATAAAAATAGGCCTTCTGCAGTCAAGCTACCTTTAATACCTGTTTGTATTTCATTGTTTCGTGTTCTGTCTTGTGTTAAAAGTTTATTTTCACCTCATCCAAAACTATTGTAACATGTCACTTCACCAAAATGTAGGTATAAAAACTCGAAAGATGTTTAAGCTCTATTCAGTTAAAGTTGTGTGTGTGTGTGTAAACTAAAGTCTTTGAAAATGTAATAAGTTTTACGAAACGCGCTCAAGTGTCGCGTCAGACTAGAAATAAAAATGAATTTTGGAGAATTGATTTTTGAATTACCATCAACAGTGAAAAGAAACGTAAGAAATATCGAGAAAATTCGTGTTAGAATTATTAATCTTACTTTTTCGGTCATATTTAATAATATATGTCTACAGGAAAGACTGCTACCAATATATATATATATATATATATATATATATATATATATATATATATATATATATATATATATATATATATATATATAGATAGATTCGGTGTTACCCATGCAGCAGGTCCCCCACCCCCACTCTCCACGTTGCTGAAATTATCCTATGGAAAGGCTAATGCCAATACACATGGTTCCAGCACCTTCGTAGGAGCTGCCAGAACGAGGTCGAAGTCGACAACGAACTACCTTAGGGGCTCCAACTCCGGATTTTTCCTTTAGGTTGACTTCTGAAGCCTTTCCCAAACGGGTAGAGGGGTATGGCTGCAAGGCAGCGGAGATTTAGAATCAGGGTTTTCCTTCCCCTAGATGAGCTGCCTTCCCCAGGCTAACGAGTCCCATCTACCCGGAACCAGTGGCTCGCCATCGCCCCTTCCCCTGTCAGTTTTTTATTATTATTATTATTATTTTCTACCACAGACGTGGCCACACATTCACAATGTTAACCAGCATATATACATTTTCTTCCGTCCTCCATGGACAGGGTTAGAGATGTGTTAAACATATAGTTCAGGGGTTTATTGAACAATCAACCACAGGTGATTCGGTGCTTTTTAAATGCTAAGCTAACCTACATACGTAAGTACGTAGATACACAGATTTACGCATGCCCTACATGAAGTGTTCGATGTGTCTTGTACATTGTGTCATTAATGTGCATTTACAAAGGTGAAATGTAATTCTGATCAGCTTCCATATATACTTTATACACATACCTATACATACACACACATATATGTGCATATACATATATACACACACATGCATTCACATACATTTGTCTCTTTTACTCTGACAGGGTGAGATAGCTAATAGAGAAACTAGTGTGCAATTAAGCACTTAATCACTGAAGGTGATTAAGGTGCTTTTACAAGCTCAGGTTATATAGTTACATCACATACATACATTGTATAATTGATACATTACATGGTTAATCTTGGGTACAAGTCCAATATATCATCAAGTGTTCCAGTACTCATATAGTAATTACACAGTTCAGCATACCTTAGCCCAGGAGGGCGAAAGTCAGTCAATATGGGACATTCTACAATATAATGTTCAAGAGAGTGCATGTTTTCTCTTTCACAAAGTTGACACATTGTGTACTCGACATTTGGGTTTTGAGAAAGCTGCCAGATACGTCTATATCCCAGGCGTATTCTGGCCACTATAACATCACATTGCCGGGTTCTTGTTCTATTAGTCCCATATGTGAATGTCTCCTCGCGATATCTATCATAATATTTAATGCTACAACTTTCAGGTCTTTGTGAATTTGTTAAGTCGGTGAGATCTTCATTAGATATTTGTTTAAGTATTCTCTTTGTCACTGCTAATGAAACACCCATATCAATTTCTACCACTGGTTTTCTACAGGCTGTCTTTGCAAGCATATCAACAACATGTGATGGTATCCATAGGAATTTAATTTCAAATCTGTTTTCTTTAGCAGCTAAAACATTCATTCGAATATCACTGACTATTTTCTGGGTGTCACTACTATGTGCGTTCAATGTCAGGAGTGCACTCTGCGAGCCACAGTATACAAGTCCACTGCCTTTGTCTTTTAAAAATTCAATGGCAAGGTATATGCCTGCAAGTTCGGTTTGAGTTGTACTTGCCCAGTCATTGACGCGCTTCATTGCTGTATGTACGAGAGAAGATTGTTCAAATATATTACATGCACATCCGGTACATGTCCACCTTCTACAGAGCCGTCGGTATAGCACTGATACACATTGTTACCCATACTCTGAGTACTTTCAGTGATGCTTTTCAGTGTTAACTTTTTTAATAATGTAGAGTGCACACTATCTTTCTTGGGCGCATTTACAAAATCAACTGATAGATCCCAGTTATCCCATGGAGTAATTGGTTGATTAATCATTAATTGAGTTGGGTACATATTTAATATTTTGATGGAGTTGGCTACCTTGTAGAACCAAAATACATAATCAGATTTCGTTCTTCTTCTATAGACCTCAGGTGAGTGCAGCATGTTAGAAAGTTTAGCTTGAAACTTCATGTGTTGTCTAGATCTACTCAATGCCTTCACGCCGAAAACTGTGCTAATAGAGAAAATCCTTTTACTTATGGTAGGTAATTTTTAACTCTGCTCTCATATTAACTATTCTCATGGACTTTGGAGCCCCAAGGATGAGACGTATAGCTTCATTTTGCAAGGTTTCAAGAGATTTCAGCTCTTTGTCAGTATATAGTGTGATATGTAGAGCATTGTAGCCAATCACAGAGCGTATAAATGATACATAAAACATTCTAGCAAGTCTCACGTTAATTCCATGATTGACACCAACAAGGACCCGCAAGGGCTTTAATCTCTCCCACAGTCTCCTCTTGAGAGAAGAAAGGTACCCAGGGTCGTTAATGGGGACACCAAGGTATCTGTAAGACTCGCAGTTCTCAAGTGCTCGCCCATCTATATGATAATTGGGTGGTGGAATACCACATGGAATGAGGGCACGAGTTTTCTGTACAGAGATAAGGAGGCCACATTCCTCAGCTCTAGTAGCAAAAGCATCGAGCAGAACTTGCATTCTAGGCTCGGAGGCAGCCTGTAAACATATATCATCAGCATAACAAATGACAGTGTCTTCATTATTAGTTGGAAGATCTTTAATAAGTTTATGCATCAGAACGTTGAACAACAAGGGGCTGAGGACCCCTTACTGACATCTTCAGAAGGATGAATTTACAATTCAGTGTGGATATATAGGCAGGAATTCCTCTATATTCCTGCCTATATATCCACACTGAATTGTAAATCCATCCTTCTGAAGATGACTTATTAAATACGAAAGTACTTAAGAAAATTCCTGTCCTAATCCTTCCTTCGTGGTCTGACATTTTCATATATTATATATATTATTATTATAATTATTATATAGCATATCTTTGTGGGCTATAATATATAGGGCTCGGAATAATTACATTATTCATGTAATAATGTATAAGTACACAAAACTGCGTGTGGAGACCTACCATGGACTATTGCACTGGAAAACCACCTTGGGAGTACGGACTTAGAAAACTAACCTTGTTTGTTGTTGTTATAGATTCAGCTACTCGGAACAAACATTACAAGTAGCACAGGTTATGGTGAGCCCGTAGTGGATTGTAAACAAAAGAAAAGAAAACTAACCGTTCCAGATTAAAGTCCTATAAAACGACACAACGCTATGTCCCAAGAACCCAGAACTATATGACTTTAGAAACCCTGGATCTATTGCTTTAGAAAAGGACGCAGAACTACGTCCCTAGAAAACTATCAGGTCCACGGCCCTAGAAAAGGACCCAGAACTACCGCGATAGAATACGACCCTTGAAAGCTACACAAGAAACCTAGCCTGGAGAATAGCCTAAAAACACACCTGTGGTCAGCAATGGTTGCAGGTGACATTCCCCGTCTCGCCACACACCCGCCGCCACCAACGCCGGCCTCGACACAGATGAATCGCACAAACTCTGCAATTTTTCGTGGCTGGCGGTGGCATCCAACAGCCACAAGGCAGCAAGAAGAGGCGAGAAGAGCCACTCAGCGGACGCGGCCACACTCAACAGCTTCACGCTTTTCCTGTAAAGTTTGGAGGGTGTTCAGACTCCTGGCGGGAGCTTGGCCGCCGCCCAAACCATTTTGGAAAATAAATAAATATATTTTATATTTTGAAATTTGTATGTTTTTGTTTAGTTTTTACTATCTATGAAATTAGTAGAAAAAATTAAATTAATAAAACAGAGTTGTATAATATTGTATCGATTAACTAAAGAAAAAATGGTACAGTATCAGTATTTATGAATTTGCATTCTTTCAATTAATATTAAAGGATTATGGTCAGTATATACATCAACCTTATTATCTTGGAGATATACCTCATTAACCGAGAAAGTAATTTGCAGAGGGGGCGGGTAAAGATTTAAATTAGGTTTTACATGGCAAAGTGAATGTAATATAACTTGGTGCGACGACTCTTATTTTATTTGTTATAAATTGTTTTTAAATACATTTATATACTAGACAAGGTACCCAGTTGTGCCAGGGTCTCTCTCCCAATCTTCCTCCTCTCTCACTTCTTCTATCCCTCTCTCAACTTTTCTTCCCTCTCTCCTTACATCTCCGTCTCAACCCACGCTTTCCCCCCTATATTTCTCTCTTAGATAATTTATTTATTATTTTATTTACTTAGTTATATACAAGAGAATACATTGGGTTGTTAAAGTACATACATAGGTGATTGAGTGTGATATTTTGCAAAGCCACTAACACACAGTGTTTCGGGCACGAAAAAACTGCTACAAAGCTTTACAGAAAACAAATTCCCAATTTCAGACTTCATGAAAATTGCAAGGGTCACTACAGGAGCAAATATTAAAGGGTCACACTGGGGCCGACCCTAAATGGACTATGACATTCCCATACATCCCATGTGTCATCTTGGAAGTTTGAAAAGTTTAGTCTCAAGCATCTGGCCTCCTTCCTACTGTAGACAGACAAACAAACAGACATTTTACTTTATAAATATAGATTTTTCTAAGGCATATATTTTACATGGTGAATAGCATACATTTACCAATAGTGCTGGCTACCATATTGCCAAACGCAGCATGTTAACCAACAAATATATTTTGAGGACTAATAAACAAATTTAGATTTATTGGGTTAATTAGCTAAGGCCCATCAAAATTTCCAGCAGCATGCATATTTAAGGTCATCTGGTACAATGTACAGTGCAGTAGAGTTACTAAATAAAATCTATATATTTTCAAGCCTCATGGGATATATACACCATGTCCAAGACTAAGATATATTTGCTGTTTAATCAATAAGGTATTGTGGTGGCCTTAATAACCCTCCATCCAGAGGTTAATAGGCCCTGAACCCAACACCAAACCAAAAACTCATGACGAATGTGGAGATTTTCAATTGTTTCCCATTGTTGAGAACAGAAGACATGTTAGCTTGGCCTATCAAGGTCCTGCTAGCAAACAAGTGGCTAATTCCCTAGGATGCAACTCACAACAGTCAGCAAAAGCCAAAGTATCAATTTGTATTACTGTACTGCTAGGTGAACAATGAGGTTTCAGGTGTAAGGAAATTTGACTGAATAATGTGTTTTTTCTTCTTATTATTAATAACTATAGGTACAGTGCAGCATAGTGCTATCCAATTATATCAAGGATTACAGAGTATTGATCAAGATGTAGCTATGAGTCCACTTAATATCTCCACTTGCAGGATGGTTGGTCATACAGTTTACATAGTCAAGGCAAACCTTTGTATATGAGGCTAATGACTAAAATAATAAATAAATGTTTATTTAGGTAAGGTACATACATACAAGAGATTTTACAAAGTTTGTTGGATTAATAGATAGAGCTAGTACATACAATGCCTACTGCCTAGTAGACTGTCTACTAACCTGCACTAGCAAGCTTTTGGTAGAGTTCGGTAATATCTTTTGTTATCCACAAGTGAATGAAAGTTACAAAGCTCCAAGTATCCCATGCTATTTGGTCTAAAATAATGGATAACTGGGTGTTCACTAATATAGTGTTGAAGAGTGCACTCACCTAATTGTCCTCGCAGAGGTTGAGCCTTGGTTCTTTGGTCCCAGTGTTCTAGCTCTTATTCAGAGTTTACAGTTGGAGTGCTCACTGTTGAGAGATTAATAATAGTGCAGTGCACAATGTACTTTTATCATATGCACTTTGATGAACCTAATATCAGCCATATTGTTTTACCAATTCATTTTAAGTGCAAGGAGTATGCCAAACAATTCTGTCTAAAGAATGAAGGTCCAGTTATTTATACAAGCCCCTCACTCAGATTAGGATAATTTTACAGCACAATTGTTTGTGCTGCAAATGAATATTGGCACAGTAAATTGCGTTACTAGCTTATCAAGACTAACTTACTTAGCTAAATTAATTTTGGGGGTTCAGTTCCTGAGCCTGTAACCTTTTCCACTATTGCCCACAGTATGCATATATAATAAACTAACAAAATAAACAAATTTTATTGCAAACTATTAATAGTGTATTATTAATAATAAAGGGAATATTTTGAGGGTCACACAAAATTGATATTTTCCCATTTAATATTTCATTGTGGTGTTTCACACTTATTTACAGTTTAAAAAATAATTATTTTGTTACAAAATGTTACTTCTCCCTAATGGTTATATTCAGTACCTCATTTGAGCTCCAGAGCCATATACTGATGGCAGAGGTAATCCATCATAACCTGACACTTTAAGCTGCATGTATTTTTGGAATGTGCATGAGTGTATCCTACAGCATCATTCTAGTTTTCTATGAGTGTACACCCTGCAGCTTAAGCTAATGAGCTAAATTTATAGATTTTCTTCAGTGTACTATCCTGCATACTGTATTTGTTCTAGGGAAATAATACAACTTTTATCTCAAGTATTTTATTCATTTTTTTATGAAATAAATAACAAAGCAATTATAAAGTATGAACCTAATTAGAGCGAAGGATAAGTTTCTTTTCATGGTGTATAAGAAACTGTCAACCAATCTTGACAAACTAAATTTCTCTACACTAAATACTTTACAGCAAATGCATACCCAGGGCCAGGGTGCATCAAGAATACATGGGAGAGTTTAGTATGCATTTATTACAATGTTCACAAACTCCAAACCACTATGAGGGTGTCATAATAGTAATAACCTTGGGTTGAGGATGACCTCGAAGTGCTTCAGAGCTCTTGCAAATTTTTTAATAAATGCAAACTAAACTGCCATGATCAAAGTAAGAGCAACAACTCTCCTAAGTGTGCTTGATGAAACTTGGGCCTAACTTCAGTAAATGTTCATCAAATAGCAAATGTTGTACTCCATATATCCATGAATTACTTTAAACATTGCAAAAAATATTGTACTGCAATGTACACACAGTACTAATAAATAATTTCAGAATTATTTTACATCATGGTTTATGCAGAGGTAAGAAAATAACATGACAATCTTAAATATGAACAAAAGCACTGTATTGTATCACAAATATATAGTTATTAATATCAGATGGCTATTCATTAATATTTACTCTTCATCAATAAAATCAATTCAAGTGTGATTCAACTACTTCAGTATAACCTGAATAATATAAACTGAGTTACACAGACTCAAGAGTAGAAAATTTTAACATTATTAAAGGAAATCAAACAAATTATAGCAATGCAAATTATTATCTGCAATACATGCACGTATTAAAGTTATACAAAAATACTGTATTCTGATTTATAATACTCATTTATTGATCTCTAACTTTACATTTTTTGCATAAATTGGTAACTTTCTTCAGATGAAAGGGGGTTAATAACTGGAGGATACTATAATAGTTTAAATATGTAATGTATGTTTTTTGGAAAATTACAATTGATCTTCAACAAATTACAAGGAAATACTGTCCGAGAACCCTGGTACAAGCAGTGAATTGCAAAATGGGGAAGCAGTTAAAAGTTTCAAGCAATACTGTACTATGTTCAGTGACAAAACTTAACATTGATTTAATTTTTTTTACAGTAAACTATGCAATTTCATTCCATGTAATATATCTCAATACCTGTATTAAATGTGAATCAGAGATTCTGAAATACTGTACTGTAAGCTTTTCACAGAAAAGTTACATTAAAATCTATTTAGCCAACTAGCAAGTAGAAAAATAACTATGAGTGCTATCTAATCACTATATATACAGTATTTTATGCCCGATTCTGTCTTGAAGCTCCTTTTCTATGAGAGGGTTACCACGTGTAAAATTTTTACCCAACCTCTCAGGCATCTTACGAGTTTTGAATGAGCTCCAGACACATTTGTCATATAATTCTACATGTTAAGTTTGGTTATCATCCCTTTAATCTTATGGGTTTTGTCATACTGTATTCAAATTATGAGCAATTAATTTGCTCATAATTTGCCTTCATTAATTAACACTAGTGTGTATTCATCTAACTGTACTTTCAGGAATGTAAGTACCAATTTTTCCAGCACATATGATTCATGTTTTTGGTCCACCACCAATTGAGTACTGTATATATTAATTTATGTGGACAAATTAGAAAACATATGATTCTGTGCACAATGAAATTCAATTTCAATGTGTACAAAATCATGTTTTCCCCTACAAAACCACCTTATCATCACTTTCAATAAAAGAAAGATGAATGATCATAGTAAAAAAGAAAAATTATACAATATATCCTTGTTAAATAACTGCATTTTTTATGTTGGCAAATATGATACATAGTTTTTAAGAAATGCAAATATGGTATATAGTTCTTGGAGACCACTATAAATCAAACCCAGTTCATATGAGCAACAACTGGATTTACTAAAGTGGTGGATACTTTGTCAATAGCATTAAAACATCACTATACACAGTCAAGGCTTCATTTCTTTAGCAAATCCACAAGTAACGATTCAAACTAGCATTAACTACTGTAATTATATTGTAAACTACGGTTGAATATTTCTTTGCTCCATCTCGGTATCAAAATGTATTTCTGATGTACTCCAAACAATCTGATAAGGTCTTTGCTAGTGTGATGGTATTTACAAATACTGTAGTCTAATCTTGTCTTTGTATTTCTCACAATCATTGTCAGCACTTTGTGCTCTTCACTACCACTGAGTTTTATAATACATCTGTATAGAGTCACTGTGTATGTATGCAGATGTGCACATGAAAATTATATGGCTAAAACATGTACAAACAAATTGAGTAACAGACACATAAATTAAAAAAATCTCAAATTATCAAACTTCCAAAATGTTGCATTTCAAAAAAGATGTGCAAATATGCTAAATGTGATTTTTAAGAAATGGGTAAAGAATTAATATTTTACAAAATACCCTAATCATGAAACAAATTTTATTACAGCATTACAGTAGGTCTACTGTAAACACTAATAATTAATATAATTTTATCCATATGCATGAGAAATTAATTCAAGACACTACTGTAAACAGGTGTGTTGTCCCTGATTAACAATGCAACTCATTACTTTCAGCTGCAATATATGAAAATATGTTTTTTTATATAGTTTTTATTAGTTCACTAAAATAAAAATTCTTTGATGACTATCACAAAAAGAGGATTTTGAAGTCATTGAATAACGTTTTTTATTATGTACATTCAATATACAGTACTGTATTCAAATATTTTCTTTATGTTAAAATACTAGAATTTTAAAAGTTGGCAAACACAGGAATAATTAAAAAAGCAATTGCAATATTACTGTACTATTTCCCAATTACTGTATAAAACTACATAATTTTCCAGTGTATGAGGGATTACAACTTTGTAAAATCTGCTATACATTGTCCAATACTATTCAATAAATACTGTGTGCTACATACGTCCTTAATATATAAAATAAGTTATTACAATATTATTTAATGCACTGAGTCAAATTGTAAATCTTGGAATGATTTATAAACATTATATAAGAAAATATAAATTTTATTATGGTATTGGATCAAGATTATCGTAATTGGTCAGCCTTTCTTTATTTACAAAACTCCATTTCCATTTCTGTGTCATTGAGCTGAAATCACAGATGGCCACAAAAATTTCCTTGTTGCTTATGCTGGAATCAAGGCAGTGGGTGGCTTGGTGTCCAAATTTTATCATTTGATTCTTCTGCAAGACAAGAATTACTTAGTTATGGCCTATTTATTAAACTTAAAACTTTGTGTAAGACAGAAAAACAGAGTTAAGTATAATGAAAAGTTCTTTTCTGAGCTTGTCGGTCATTCCTTAAGGCAATCTCTCCCTTCTCAAAGAATCTTGGTAGTACAGTAGGGTTTGTTCTTGACTCACAACTTGAAATCCCGTGTTTGTATTCCGAGCTTTACAGAAACGACTGGGCATGTTTCTTCTCACCTAATGCACCTGTTCACCTATCAGTGAAAAGGTACCTGGAAGTTATTAAGCTGTTGTGGAGTTACATCCTGGGAAGGGGTCAGTAGTTCAACCTGGGGGGGTGGGGGCAACCTAGATATACAGTATGCCTAACATATATTCAGTACAACCTCGATTCAACGTACCCCAATTCAACGAATCTCCGGCTAGTTCGTACACTTTTCAGGCCAGATTTACTCACCTGGTTCGACGAAGCGGGGGATGTTCGGATTTGCTTACAATGTCGAGACAGAGTTCACAGACTGGTGGGAAAACTTTTCCATTCTATTACAGATTACAATTAATAATTCCTTCATATGACAAGTTGGATCACTCAAGTGGACCACACAAGTGGACCACAAGTGGTCCACAAGCTTACGATGTCGAGACAGAGTTCACAGACTGGTGGAAAACTTTCCCATTCCATCACAGGTTACAATTAATAATTCCTCATATGACAAGTTGGATCACACAAGTGGACCACACAACAAGTGAACCATATGAACCAAACACCAGCCAGAATGGTCCACACAACAAGTGAAACATATTAACCAAACACCAGTCAGAGTGGTCCACACAAGTGAACAACTGTGTTTCCATGATTTTCGTTCACCGATTTGTGGCACATGTATCTTTGCAAATTAATTTAAAGACTGAAGTGTGAATAGCTAGCTAATGTGTTAATCTTCTTATATACATTTTCAGTGATGAAACAAGATGAGTGAGGGGTGGACAGATAAGGAAATACAGTACAGTAAACCTCACTTTACAGTGAGGTTTCACTCACTTTCATCTGTGTCGTCATAGTTCAGTGACCCATGATTTTGAACGTTTCAGATTAATAAATCATTTCTAAAACTGGTGTTTTAATAGCTTTATATTATCCTAATTAAACTAAACTAAGTAAAACCAAAAATATACTGTAATATGATAGATATCTGCTATTTGAGAAATTATTTATGTTATTGGCTGCACAACTCCAGCACGAGTGGGCGGGTCTAACCGTGTGCACATAACACCATGCGTGTTTTGTTCGATTTCGTTGCCACAGTTCAGTGACCTACAGCTTTGAAATAATAAAATTAATAAATCGGTTCTAAAATAAGTATTTTCTGGGGGGAGCCCCGTCGGCTCCCCGGAGCTATCCCAGGCTGATATGCTAATGTCAGACTTTGGCACCAGTCATGTGTATGGAGTTCTTAGGCCTACCGGGGACCACGGCCAGAACCGGGCCCCCTCAGAGAGGCAAGGGGAGCAATGGCCTATAGAAGCCCCCGTGTGGTTGGAAGCATTCTATGTCTGCCATCGACCGGAACAGGCACCCAGAAAGGTAAGCGCCTCAAAACAAACCCCTATTCTGGCTAAAATTGCTACCAAAAGTCGAACTAGTGGATAGAACTCCCCAACCGAAAACAAGCAAACTAGTGTGACGTCACACACCGCCTCGCCGCTGTCTGCACAACTCCCCCTCCCCGGGAGGGGGAAGGTTGAGCCCCAGACCCCCCACGCCGGCTACCCACACCTCAGTTCTTGAGGCTGATGCTATAGGCGATGGTCGTGTGCTCTGGCTCCGGTGTCGCTACTGCACTGTGCTTTGCGTGTGGTGTTGGTTTTGTGGGTGCGAGAGCCAGGAGTTATTTTCAGTACTCGGGCTGCATGCGCCTAGGGCTGCCTTCCCTAGGTGCCCTGTAAGTACTGCACTTGGGGCTTGGGGCCACCTTCCACAAGCTCCTCGGGGTCTGCCTCTGCTGGTCCGTTTTACCTTTCGGTTTTTCGGCCGCCTGTTGGGCTCTTGGGTGTTCTGTTCTCCCTTGTTACCGGCAGGTAAGAGGCAGTTTGCACTGGTAGGGGCGCAGGGTGCTGTTCAGCTTGTATTTCCCGACATCGCGGCCAGCTCTGTTCCTTGGGGGTTGCTGTCCTCTTGCGGGGTTTTGTTTTTCTTTTTGTTTTTGCCTGGTGGGGGGTTCTGTCATTTTATTCAGTTTGTTTTTGCCCTTCCACTGTTCTCCTCGGTGGCGCCCCCTGCTAGGTCCCCGTGAATGTACACGTCCCTGGGGTTCAGCTTTAGAAGTTTGCTTGGTAGTTTTGGGCGCCGGTTTGCAGCACCCTGCCTGGGACTACCTGAGTGCGAGTCCTCTTAAAGTAAACGCTCAGGACCCTGGGAATCCCCTAGGGGGCGCGTGGGTCCGATGGATGTGACCCAGGAGTCCCCACTCGCTGTGTGCGAGTTTGAGGGTTGCTCGGTCCTCTTGTCTCAGGGTGACCCTCATTGTTTTTGCCTCTGCCAGGCTGCCTGTTGGGTCGGTGATACTTTCGACTCTGAGTCCTGTGAGTGTTGCTGCTTGCTTGTGACTCAATTTACCCAATCCTCTGATGATTCTATTCGGGTACAGGCGGCGCGTGCGTTGCAGTCTAGGTTTCGTCTGTTGCAACGCGCTCGGTTGGTTGCTCACCCGGATGCCCCGGGGCTGCCCCGCTTTGCTTTTCGAGACCCGGACTTGGGGGTGGGGGTCGCTTCGATCCTGGTTCAGTCCGCACCTCCTCGTCCTTCCCCTTCTGTTCGTTCTGGTCCCTCCCTCCCCACCCCCTGCTTCCGGCCCGGAAGCGTCTGAGGGTTTCAGGGTCGGAGCAGGGGTTACTTGATCTCGAGACTCGGGCAGCTTCGGGGGGTGCCCCTTCTGGGGGGGCGGCAGAGGCATTCGAGTCTTGTCTCCCGGCCAAAGCTTCTGGGTCTGACCAGTGGGCCCCCCTTCCTCCAGCTTTTCCGGCTGCTCCGTCCTTGTCTTGTGGGGTCGGGGCTTGGGGAGAGGACTCGGCCTCGGGTCCTGTGGTGAAGGACCTCGAGGCTGGGGAGGGGCTGACTTGGGGGCCTTGGGCCCCGCTGGACCCCGCCTGGGTTTTTCTTCCCTCTGAGCAGGGCTTATTGTTACAAGGAGTGGGGTTTTATTTTCCCCCCCTCTGCGTACGAGTTGGATTTGGTGTCGGCCCCTCCCCGGGTTCGGTTCCGTGTTCCCCCGGGTACGTCGGTTCCGTCCTTCCGGAGGTTTTCGGCTTATCGCATCCAACCTGGTGTGGTGCGAGCGGCCTTTGCAGCTTACCTCCTGCATGACCCGGATTATGCCTCGGAAATGGATCTGTCCACATTCAGGTTTGGGACTTCGTTCCCTTTCTGGCTCCGTTACGAGGTTCCGGAGTCGTCCTGGCTAGCAGACTGCCCCTTGTTTGGTCTGGATTCCTGGCATTCCTTCTGTCGTTCCCGCACGCTGGAGTGGTGGGAAGCTTCAACGGTGCTTCAGGTTTTCCTGGGAGGCGAGCTTGAGTACCTGAATGAGTGCTTGTTTACCCCCGGCCCTTCCTCGCGATGTGGGCGTTATTCAGATCCATGTGCAGGTTCCCTCCCTTTTGGCGGCACTCGTTGCGGAGGACTTGCGCGCCCGGGGCCTTTTGGCTTCGGCCTTGCGGTTCTTTTCCCTCCTGGAGCTGTCTTCGGATTGGCTCGTGGAGGATGTGAGGACGCTTGGGTCCGTCCCGGGGTCCGGCACCTTGTCCTCGGCTGCGCGTTCGTCGGCTGCCTTGTTGTAGCTGTTCACGCCGATTTTGCGGGATGCGGTTTCCCTGTTTTATGCTTCCCATCTCGCGTGTCGGCAGGCGGTGCTGGGTTCCTCCGTGGAATCTGCTTGGGCTCTGGCTCTTAGGCGTTCTTCACCTTTTTGTCCTCTTCTGTTTGAGGAGTCGGCCGTGGCGCAATTTATTCAGGCTGCGTCGGCGGCTTGTCGTCCGATGTCGGACTTGTTGGTTTTCCGGGGGTCCCGGGGTGGGTCTTCCCGGAAAGGTCGTGCCAGGACTTGGGGTTCCTCTCGTCGTGGTAGGCCTCTGGTGTCAGGTTCGGGGTTGGCTCCTCCTGCGGACCCTCCCTCGTCTGGTTGGCGCGGTGTTCGTGCTGTGCAGGGTTCTGGGTCTCGTAAGGGTCGCCGGCCCTTTCGCGGTTTGCTCCCTTGACGGGGCGATGGTGGGGTGGCTTGCACTGTTCGCCCGCACCTGGTCCCACGATTCGTGGGTCTTTCGGGTCGTGTCTCACGACCTGCGGTGGCGTTTGGTGGCCCCTCCCCCCTTTGGGGGGTCGGGGCTGGCAGGGCAGGTTTCTTCCCCTGCGTTCTGTCGAGTCGTCTTGGAGTGGGTACGCTTGGGCGTCGTCGAAACGACATCAACGACATCGTCCCTCAGATGGGTTTCCCGTCTGTTTCCGGTTCCGAAACGGGACTGCGCGGACCTGCGGTTCATTCTGGACTTGTCCTGTCTGAACCCCTGGGTTCATTGCCCCTCCTTTCGGATGACTACGCTGTCTCAGGTTCGGCTCCTCTTGGAGCCGGGAGCTTGGATGGTGTCCCTGGACTTCCGGGACGCTTATTGGCATGTCCCGATTCATCCGCGGTTCAGGGACTGGCTCGGTTTTGTTGTGGGGCGTCTGAGTTACCGCTTTCGTTGTCTGCCGTTCGGGTTGAACCTGGCACCTCGCGTGTTCACGCGCCTTACACGGGTTGTGGTGGCTCGTTTGCGTCTCCTAGGTGTTCGGGTGTTGGCCTACCTCGACGACTGGCTGGTTTGGGCTCCCAGCCAGTCAGTTTGCTTGCTAGCCAGGGATTTGGTTCTTTCCCAGCTCACCGAGTTCGGGTTCTTGGTGAACTGGAGGAAGTCCCATCTGGTTCCCTCTCAGGTTCGGACTTGGTTGGGTCTCGTTTGGGACTCTCGAACCGCCTCCTTGTCTCTCCCTCCGGAGTCTCTCCTGCGGCTGCGGTCCCACCTTCGTCTGTTTCTGGAGGGCCCTCGGGTCACCCAGCGGTTGCTCGAGGGGCTGTGCGGGAGCCTGAACTTCGCGATGGTGGTCTACCCGCCGGGTCGGGTTTGGCTTCGATAGCTGTTCTGGTTCCTTCGGGGTTCCCCCTTCCGCCTCGCTCGCGATCGCAGAGTTTGACCCCTGGGGGCCTTACGTTGGTTGCTGCATAACCGACTTCCTCTTCGGGTTTTTTGGGGTTCAGTGCCTTGGCGCCTACCCGAGCCCTCGCTCGATGTGTACACGGCTGCGTCGTCTCTCAGCTGGGGTTTGTGACCAGTGCTCACCAGGCCGGTCAGGGGTGTTGGGATCCGTCCTTCCGTCGAGCTCACAGCACGGTGCGGGAGTTCGCTGCAGTGTGGTTTGCTCTGGGGAGGATTCGGGTGGCCCGCGGATCGACGATTCGGCTCCATTCGGACTGCTCTCCGGTGGTTAATTGCCTGAACCGCAGGGGTTCGATGCGGTCCTTGTCTCTTTGAGGTTGGTCGCTTCGGGTGACTCGTCTGCTGAGTTCTCGGGGTTTGGCTCTCCTGGCGGTTCACGTACGGGGCGTGTCCAACGTCTTGGCCGACGCCCTGTCTCGCTTCGTTCCCCTCTCCACGGAGTGGACGGTCGACGACGAGTCCTTCCGTTGGCTTTGCCAGACGTTCGGGCGCCCCGAGGTGGACCTTTTCGCGTCGGCGTGGTCGCGGCGTCTTCACGTTTATGCGGCGCCCTTCCCCGATCGCGAGGCCGTCGGGGTCGATGCCTTTTGGCTAGACTGGTCAAGGTGGGGGTTCCTGTACCTCTTTCCCCCGGTTCGGCTGTTGCTCCAGGGCCTGACTCGCTTAGAGACTTACCAGGGGAGAGTTGTCCTTCGATGGTTGCTTGGTGTCCAAACCCGAGGGTTTTCCCGCGGCTCCGCCTCTTTCAGCAGATCGGGCCGGTACGTCACGTGGCTGGTTCGATCTTCTCCTCTGGTCTTCGCGTATGTTTTTTTTACTCGAGTCTATCATCATCTCTATGGTGATCAGGTGGCCTCCTTGTTGGTGTCCCACCTAAGGGCTTCTTCTCGGCGGCAGTATGAAGTTTCCTGGCAGTCCTTCTGTTTCTTTTTGCGTCTTCGTCGTGTTAGTTCCTTGTCTGTTTGGGTGGTCTTGTCCTTCCTCTCTTGGTTGTTTCAGGACCGTCACCTTATGCCTAACACTGTCGCTTCGTATCGTGCGGCGCTGGCGGAGCCGCTTCAGCTTGTTTTCGGTATCGATGTTACGTGTGCGCCGTTTCGCAAGCTGTCTCATGCATTGTTTCACCTCCGGCCTGCTCATGCATCGCCTGAGCCGTCCTGGTCTTTGGACAGAGTGCTCGCTTTCCTTTCGTCTCCTTGTTTCGTTGTGGCCCCTTCGGTCCAGGATTGTTTTTCAAAGGCACTTTTCTTGTTGGCTTTGGCCTCTGGGGGTCGGGTAGGGGAGCTTCATGCTCTCCTCCGGCGCAGGGGTTTCTGCTCTTTTGGTCGTGGTGATTGTTTTGTTCGTTTGCAGCCGTCTCCTTCTTTTCTGGCGAAGAATGAGAGTGCTGCGTTCCGGAGGGGTCCATGGGTGGTTGATGCTTGGTTGGTACGGCCGGGGGTGCATCATGTTTTGTCCGGTTGCGGCGCTTCGCCGTTATTTGTGCGTCACTCCAGGGACGCGCTGTGGGTTGATCCGGTTTCCCTTCTTCCCTGTTCGCGGGTTTGGGTCCTGCAGGTCATCCGCAGGGTTATCAAATCCAGCCAGCCTGCGGTCTATCCCTGTGCCCATGATATCCGTAAGTTTGCGGCCCTTGCTGCTGTCTTTGGGAATATGTCTTGGTCCGATATTCGGGCGCGGGGATTTTGGCGATCGAACAGGGTCCTGGCTGCTCGTTACCTTGTGAATGTCCCTGGGCCCCGTCGGGCCTGTGTTGCTTTGGGTCAGCCGTTGCAGCCAGTTGTCTCGGCTTCGAGTTGAGGAGTGAGCGACGACTGCCTCCCGGGTAAGTCCCTCTTTTTTCTGTCTGTGGGTAGTTAGCTCCGGGGAGCCGATGGGGCTCCCCTCAGAAAACCAGCGTTGAATGTAATGAAATGCCATTTTCTGGGTGAGTCCCGGAGGCTCCCCGGCATCCCTCCCTCCCTCCCTCTGGTCGGCGTTTATTTTCGCGTTTTTGATATCCAGCCTCATGTGTATGGAGTTCTAGGGCCTACCGGGGACCACGGCCAGAACCTGGTCCCCTCAGAGAGGCAAGGGGAGCAATGGCCTATAGAAACCCCCGTGTGGTTGGAAGCATTCTATGTCTGCCATCGACCGGTTCAAGCATCCAGAAAGGTAAGCATTCCAAAACAAACCCCTATTCTGGTGAAAATTGCTACCTAAAGCCGAACTAGTGGATAGAACTCTTCAACAGAAAACAAGGAAACTAGTATGACGTTACGTCACCGCGCCGCTGTCTGCGCAGCTCCCCCCTCCCCGGGAGGGGGAAGGGGGAGCCCCAGACCTCCCACGCCGGCTATCCACCCATCAGTTCTTCGGCTGATGCTATAGGCAACAGTTATGTGCTCCGGCTCCAATGGTTGTTTCAGCACTGTACCTAGAGTGTGGTGTCTGTTTTCTAGGTGGTGCGTGAGCCGGGAGTGATTCTCCAGTACTCGGGCTGCATGCGCCTAGGGTTCCCTTCCCTAGGTGCCCTGTAAGTACTGCCCTTGGGGCTTGGGGCCACCTTCCACAAGTTCCTTGGGTCTTGCCCCTGCTTGGCCGTTTACTGCTTGGTTTTCGGCCGCTCTTTGTGTGCTCGGGTGTTCTGTCTCCCTTGTTCGCCTTAGAGTAAGGGGCAGTTTTTGCACTGGTGGGGCGCAGGGTACTGTGCAGCTTGTCTTTACCAATCATAGCGGCCGGCTCTGTTCCGCTTGGGTACGCTGTCCTCTTGCAGGGTTTTCTTTTTCTTTTTGTTTATCTACCTGGTGGGGGGTCTGCCTTCGTTCTTGCCCCTTGTGTCCCTTGTATTCTGAGTATTTTCTGGTGGTACCCCCTGCTAGGTCCCCGTGAGTGTACACGTCCCGGGGGTTCAGCTCTTTGAAAGTTGTTTGGTAGCTTTGGGTGCCGGTTAGCAGTACCCTGCCTGGGATTACCTGAACGCGAGTCCTCTTATAGTAAACGCTCGGAACCCTGGGAAACCCCTGGGGGCGCGCGGGTCCGATAGATGTGACCCCAGAGTCCCCCCCTCGCTTCCAGCGAGTTTGAGGGTTGCTCTCACCCTTTGTCTCTGGGTGACTCTCTGTTTTGCCTCCGTCTGCTGCCTGTGGGGTTGGTGACACCTTCGACCCGGAGTGCTGCGAGTTTGGTTGCTCGTTGTGGCTCGGTTACCCAGTTGTGCTAACAAAGCGGGTGCGGGCAGCAGGGGCGTTGCACTTGAGCCTTGGTGGTGGCAACGTTCTCGTGGTTTCCTCCCCGGGAGCCCCGGGGCTGCCCCGTTGTAGTTCGTTTTGGGACTTGGGGGTGTTGGTTGCTTCGGTTCCATCCACGCCCCCTTGTCTTTCCCCTGGATCACCCTTCCTGCCTGCATCCGGTTCCTTACCGTCTGTAGGTTCGGGGCGGGGTTTTTGATGGTGTTGAGACGCGGGCAGTCTCGGGGAATTCCCCTTCCGGGGTAGTGACGGGGGCATTTGAGCCTGTTCCTCCAGCCGTGTTGTATGAGTCTGCCAGTGGGCTCCCTTCCTTAGTGTTTTCACGGCTGCCCCGGTTTTCTGGTACGGCCGGGGCTTTGGGGGAACGGCTCGGCCCCGGGGCCTGTCGTGTAGGTTCCCGGGACTGGGAAGGGGCTGACTTGGGGGCCCCTTGGCCCCATTGGACCCCGTGGGGTTTTTTATCCCCCTCTAGACGGGGCTTGTGGTTACGCGGAGTGGGGTTTTTCCTCCCCACTCGCCGTACGTGCTGTTGGGCGTCGGCTTCTCCCCGGGCTCGGTTCCTTGGCCTTTGGGTCGGTTGGTTCCGTCCTGTGGGTGGATGTTTCCTCCCACCCCTTTTTGGGACGGTGGTTTGTCATGTTTCCGCGTTCGATGGGGTTCTGTGTGACTTCTGATCTCGGGTGCGCCTGCGCCTTCGTGTGCCTTCGGGACTAGTGTTGGCTTCTGTGTTCTCGAGGGTACGGGAAGGTTTTTCGCTACTTCCCGCATTATTGGAACGTCTGTCGGCTCCTCGTCCTTGTCGCCCTGTTGGGCTACTTGTCGCCCTGTTGGGCTACTTGTCGCCCTGTTGGGCTACTTGTCGCCCTGTTGGGATACTTGTCGCCCGGTTGGGTTACTTGTCGCCCGGTTGGGCTACTTGTCGCCCGGTTGGGCTACTTGTCGCCCGGTTGGGCTACTTGTCGCCCGGTTGGGCTACTTGTCGCCCGGTTGGGCTACTTGTCGCCCGGTTGGGCTACTTGTCGCCCGGTTGGGCTACTTGTCGCCCGGTTGGGCTACTTGTCGCCCGGTTGGGCTACTTGTCGCCCGGTTGGGCTACTTGTCGCCCGGTTGGGTTCCTTTTTGGGCTCTTTGCTTCTTTGGCCGGTTTTATTGTTCCTGCTTCCTCTTTTGGCTACTTTTCTCGTGCAGTAGTCCTGACTGGCGCCTTCCCGCAGGGAGGGTGTGCGATTCGGCCAGCGTGTTATGCGCATGCGCCGTGGAGTTTGTTTTGGTCTGGGCGGTGTTTCAGTGCTGGTGTTTTGCGCCCTTTTTGCTACAGTGCTTCACCTCTCGTTCTTCTCCCTGGCTGCGGTATGTACCCCTTCGCGCCAGGGGTGTCCTGGTTCCCAGTTGTGGGGAGGACACCGCAGTTTTCCCTGTGTCATGGGTGTGGACCGCCTCCTTCGCCTCTCCCTGCTCTCCTGCGGGTCCGGCAGGGTCTGGCTCTGGCGTCTTCACCTGGCGGTGCTCCCAGGTTCTTCTGGGCACGGTTGAGTCATGTCAAGTTCGTGCCACCGTACGCCAGGTGAGTTTCTGCGGTCTGGCGTCTTTTGGCCGGGCGCTGGATGCGGAGTTGTTTATATACCTGTCTTTATTTAGGTATATTTTTGTACGACTGAGACCGTTCGCACACCAGTGACTGTCCCTTTTTTCAACCCTACCTGTCCCCCTCATGTGCATGTCCAACCCATGCTGGAGTCATTCAGGGGACCCTCCTTTTTTAATGTTGTGAGGTGTGGGGGTTGTAGGGTTGGTTCTGTACTCACCTGGTTAGGCTCCTGGCTGTGCTTGCAGGATTTGAGCTCTGGCTCTTGGGTCCCGCCTATCTGGTAGAACTTGCAGGATAGTACCAGTGGAGTGCAGTGGTGCTATTGGCACATTTGGGGAACACTGTATTACCATCAGAGGTCTGTGCTTGTTACACGACCTACTTGCGAGCATAAGCCTTCTTGCTGGTTCGTCCGTGGACTTCCAGGGCGCACTAGCCTGTTTTCGTATGGCAGTTCCGGCCCGTCCTGGTTGTGGGGGTATGTGGGCCGGTGGACTGCTCCTAGCAGCTGCCTGGTGGGCCACCCTCTGGCCGGTCTAGCCTGGCCTTGGGCCGGGCTTGAGGTGTAAAGGAGCTCCCAGTACCTCATCCAGCAGGTATCGTGCGGGGTTTCTCCGCCGTCGGTCGCCTGGTGCAGGTTTCTGGGCCTGCGGGGTTTTGTCGTGTCTCCGTTGGCCCTGTCTGGGGTCTGCTTGCTCCGTTCTCTGCCTTTGCAGAAGGGAGTTGCTATTTACATGTTGCATGTTTCAGTGGTGCCTGTTGCTGCTGCTGCACGTGTGCATTGGTACCATGTTTTACGGTGGCGTATCCTTGTTCCTGTGTCCGGTTGTGGAGTGGCACTTTGCTGCCGTTTTGTGCCTGGGGATTGCATGGGGGTTTTTCTGTCCCTGCCTGATTGTCCACCCCTGGTTGTTCTCCTGGGGTTTTTGTGCTTCTGCTCTTTCTTCCTGCCTCCTCTGTGGCAGGGATGTTCTGCGTGTGTTCTTAGGCGTTTGTCAGCCTGTGTCCTGTGATGTGCTTCTTTGTCTCGGTCTATTGCAGTTGTTCGTACCCCTTGGTTCGGGTACTGTTCTGGCGGCGACCCTTCCGCCTTCTTTGGTTTCCTAGCTTGCCCTGCCGGTTGGTTTTTTGGGGGTCTTGCGAAGTCTCACATCGGACCCGTCGTTTCTGAACTCCTGGCGGGCTTGCATGCTTTGGGGAGTTTTTCTGTTCGGCACACGTTCCATCTCCTTGTGCCGCCTGGGTTTCAGTGGTCGCGCCCGAGATCTTCCCACGGCTCCGCCTTTTCCTGGGCTCGGAGGGGCCTTGTCGGGGCTGCTTATGTTCTGCCTCGCGGTCTCGCCTCCGGTTGGTGGTCGGGTGGCTTCGTGGTAGGTGTCCTACCTGCGTGCTTCTCTTGGCGGCAGTATGGGGTATTTTGGCGGTTCTTCCTTTTCCTGTCCCTTCTTAGGTGGTTACTCTTGTTAGCTTGGTTTACTCTCGACTTGGTTTTCTGGTGGGGGTTGGGGGCGTCGTCTTGCCACATACTGTCGCCTCTTTTCGTGCAGCGCTGGCGGAGCCGCTTCAGCTTGCTTTCGGTCTTGGTGTTGCTTCTGCACCGTTAGTCGGCTGTCTTGTGCGTCGTTTCACCTCCGGCCTGTTCGTGCGCCGCTTGCACCATCCTGGTCTCTGGTCAGCGTGCTCTGTTTTCTCCTCAGTTGGTAGTGCCCCTTCGGTTCCGGTGTGTTTTTTTGTCGGCTCTTTCCTTTTGGCCTTTGCCTCTGGGGGTCGAGTCGCTGAGTTTTCTTGCTCCTTCGGTTTTCGCGTTTTGGTTGTTCGGTGGCAGCAGTCTCCATCTTTTCTGGCGCGGGGTGGGGCTGCTGTATTCTGGAGGGGTCCAGGGTTTGTTGGTCGGGCCGGGGGTGTGTCGTTTTTGTGTTCAGTGGCGGCCCTCCGCTGTTGTTTGCGTGCCACGGCGTTTGGGTCCGGAGCGCGTTTTGCGTTGATCCGGTTCTGTTCTTCCCGGTTTGCGGGTGATAGTGTCCCGGGTGGTCAGCCGTGTTCTTGTGGCTAAGCTGCCTGTGTTCTTCCCTCATGCCCGTGGCGTTCGTGGCTTCGCTGCTCTCGCTGCCGTCTGGGCGACGTGGCCTTGCGGTCTTTCGGGCATGGATTTTTGGTGTTCGTGCAGGGGCCTTGCTGCTCGTGGTTCTCGTGTTGTTCCCAGGATTTTTCGGGGCTGTGGCGCCTTGGATTGGCGTTTACTGCCGGTTGTCTAGCCTCCTTGGGGGGTGCGTGGTGTCCGCCTCCCGGTTCTGTCCCTTTGACCTTCCTCTGTGGGTAGTTAGCTCCGGGGAGCCGACGGGGCTTCCCCCAGAAAACCAGTGTTGAATGTAATGAAACGCCATTTTCTGGGTAAGACCCGGAGGCTCCCCGGCAACCCTCCCTCCCTCCGGTCGGCGTTTTTTCGCGTGTTTTGACATCCAGCCTCAGAACTGATGGGTGGATAGCCAGCGTGGGAGGTCTGGGGCTCCCCCTTCCCCCTCCTGAGGAGGGGGGAGCTGCGCAGACAGCGGCGCGGTGACGTATGACGTCATACTAGTTTCCTTGTTTTCTGTTGAAGAGTTCTATCCACTAGTTCGGCTTTAGGTAGCAATTTTCACCAGAATAGGGGTTTGTTTTGGAATGCTTACCTTTCTGGATGCTTGACCCGGTCGATGGCAGACATAGAATGCCTCCAACCACACGGGTGTTTCTATAGGCCATTGCTCCCCTTGCCTCTCTGAGGGAGCCAGGTTCTGGCCGTGGTCCCCAGTAGGCCCTAGAACTCCATACACATGACTGATGCCAAAGTCTGACATTAGCATATCAGCCGGTAAAGCTCTGGGGAGCCTCCGGGTCTCACCCAGAAAATGGCGTTTCATTACATTCAACGCTGGTTTTTTGCTAGACTTTCCTGCCCTATTGCGGCCAAAATATACCATCTACGATTTTTTATTATTTTTCCCATGCTCAGGGAACACAAATGAACACTTTTATATGACAAATTATATATACTGTATATTTTTTTTTGGCACCTGTGGGTGTTGAAGGCCAAATAGTCTAGAGTAGCTTTGGGGTTAAATTACCTATTACATATGATGCAAATAAAATATATATATAATAAAAAGAAATATAAAGAAAATTTGATGAAAAATATACAAAATATAGTTTTATTAATTTGTTACATTAATGGTACAGTATATGCAGATATAAGAACAAGTCAATATAAGTAGACACTTACCATATCATACTTCCACATCTGGTTACCAAGTCCTTTATGACAGCCATAAAGCAACACAGGAGCTTTATCCCCCTTCAGGTCTGGCACATCAAAGCAGTTATGGCTCTTGAGGGGACGTATATCCTTCAAAGAAAACACAAAGTTGTTTAATATATATATATATATATATATATATATATATATATATATATATATATATATATATATATATATATATATATATATATTAAATATGACCGAAAAAGTAAGATTAATAATTCTAACACGAATTTTCTCAATCTTTCGTACATTTCGTTTCACTGTTGGAGGTAAATCAAAAATCAATTCTCCAAAATTCATTTTTATTTCTAGTCTGACGCGACACGAGCGCGTTTCATAAAACTTATTACATTTTCAAAGACTTTAGTTCACAAATACACAACTGAATAGAACTTACGCATCTCCGATTTTATATCTACATTTGAGTGAGGTGGAAGGGGTGATGTGGCATTAACACAAGACAGAACAAGATGTGGTATTAATAGGGTATTAATTTCATCAACACAAGACAGAACAAGAGTATTAATAGGGTATTAATTTCATCAACACAAGACAGAACACGAAACAATGGATATTGAATAGAAGTGTTTGTAGAAAGCCTATTGGTCCATATTTCTTGATGCTTCTATATTGGAGCGGAGTCTTGAGGTGGGTAGAATATAGTTGTGCAATAATTGGCTGTTGATTGCTGGTGTTGACTTCTTGATGTGTAGTGCCTCGCAAACGTCAAGCCGCCTGCTATCGCTGTATCTATCGATGATTTCTGTGTTGTTTACTAGGATTTCTCTGGCGATGGTTTGGTTGTGGGAAGAGATTATATGTTCCTTAATGGAGCCCTGTTGCTTATGCATCGTTAAACGCCTAGAAAGAGATGTTGTTGTCTTGCCTATATACTGGGTTTTTTGGAGCTTACAGTCCCCAAGAGGGCATTTGAAGGCATAGACGACGTTAGTCTCTTTTAAAGCATTCTGTTTTGTGTCTGGAGAGTTTCTCATGAGTAGGCTGGCCGTTTTTCTGGTTTTATAGTAAATCGTCAGTTGTATCCTCTGATTTTTGTCTGTAGGGATAACGTTTCTATTAACAATATCTTTCAGGACCCTTTCCTCCGTTTTATGAGCTGTGGAAAAGAAGTTCCTGTAAAATAGTCTAATAGGGGGTATAGGTGTTGTGTTAGTTGTCTCTTCAGAGGTTGCATGGCTTTTCACTTTCCTTCTTATGATGTCTTCGACGAAATCATTGGAGAAGCCGTTATCTTGTTCTGTCTTGTGTTGATGAAATTAATACCCTATTAATACCACATCTTGTTCTGTCTTGTGTTAATGCCACATCACCCCTTCCACCTCACTCAAATGTAGATATAAAATCGGAGATGTGTAAGTTCTATTCAGTTGTGTATTTGTGAACTAAAGTCTTTGAAAATGTAATAAGTTTTACGAAACGCGCTCGTGTCGCGTCAGACTAGAAATAAAAATGAATTTTGGAGAATTGATTTTTGATTTACCTCCAACAGTGAAACAAAATGTACGAAAGATTGAGAAAATTCGTGTTAGAATTATTAATCTTACTTTTTCGGTCATATTTAATAATATATGTCTACAGGAAAGACTGCTACCAAAATATACTAATATTAAAGCGCACGACCCAGCAGCAAGGAATCAAGCCTTCACGATAAAATATCGCCAGGATCTGATTCGTGATCAAATATACAAGGCAGAGAATGAAATCAAAGACAACAAAACGCAACTACTTCATGCTACAAACGAGTGGAGAAATAGCAACATCGACGATAGTATCCGTACCCGCATTGAACAACACCTCGACATCCTCACAGACCAACATCACCTCAGCACTGAAACAAGGATTATCAAGAAACTAACAACATTATATGGAGGACCTATGGCAATTCCACGACCAAGAGATGGCTTCCTGAACCTTGCAGGAATTAACCTCACTGAGGACCAAGTCACTCTCCTAAATCTGGGCATAAACTGTCATGTTATGTCCAGACCGAGTGAGATGGCCCGGAAAGTAGAGTTGGAAATTCTGTTGGACGACATATTCGACCTCGAGACACAAAAGAAGGTCACTACCAAAGATACCTTACAAGCAGAACTTATTGCAGAAGGAGGAAAGAATCGAGGCAACTACAGAAGCACCATACTGTCCCCCGAGCTTAAAGCGGCAGCTAAAAGCCTTCGTGAGAACAAGGAGATAGTTGTCAGGAGAGGTGACAAGTCGCCAATATATGTCATTCTTAAAAAAGACGAATATCTGGCGAAAATGAACATCATACTCTCTGACCAAACTAAGTTCCAAAGGGTAACGAAGGACACTACAGCCGAATTAAAAGCAAAGGTCAACAAACTGATCGAAACTGTGAACGCCAAGAAATCCGGACTCCACCTGCCAAAGATCATTGGGGAATATAAACCTGGATATGCGTATGGAAATGTCAAGACGCACAAGCCTGGAAACCCACTTCGGCCAATCATTAGCCAGATACCCACACCCATGTACAGACTGGCGAAGCGACTCAACGGCCTGCTGACTCCTTATGTTCCTTGCGCCTTCAGCCTGAAGTCTCCAAAGGAATTTGTTGACTTACTGCGGGGCACACGGGCCAGAGGGATAAGAGCCTCGTTGGACGTAGAATCGCTGTTTACCAACGTACCTGTGGACGAGACAATCGGAATGATAGCCGACAGAGTGTATCGTGATCCAGCCTGTACTCCTCTTGACATACCAGAAAATATTCTGAGGAAACTACTCCAAGCTTGTACTAAAGAGGCACCCTTCTTGAGCCCGGATGGGCACATGTATAAGCAAGTAGATGGGGTCGCCATGGGTTCTCCCCTAGGTGTCCTGTTTGCAAACTTCTACATGGGTACCATCGAGAAAAAAGTCTTAGTCGACATGAACTTGAAACCGGCCATATACTGCAGGTATGTTGACGACATTTTTACACAGGTACCTGATGTCAGACATCTGCAGGAGCTGAAGGAGGCATTTGAGCAGAGTTCCGTGCTGCGTTTCACTTACGAGATGGAAAAGGATGGGAAGCTGCCCTTTCTAGATGTAACAGTCATGGAAAAGGGCGGAGGTTTCCACACTGCAGTCTACACTAAGGAAACAAACATAGGAATGTGCCTAAATGCCAACAGCGACTGCCCAGACAGGTACAAGAGGAGTGTTGTTAACGCATATGTCGACCGTGCTCTCAGCCACAGCTCAGAATGGAAGCAAGTCGACGAAGAATTCTGTAGGGTAAGGCAGGTCCTAGTCAATAACGGCTTCTCCAATGGTTTCGTCGAAGACATCATAAGAAGGAAAGTGAAAAGCCATGCAACCTCTGAAGAGACAACTAACACAACACCTATACCCCCTATTAGACTATTTTACAGGAACTTCTTTTCCACAGCTCATAAAATGGAGGCAAGGGTCCTGAAAGATATTGTTAATAGAAACGTTATCCCTACAGACAAAAATCAGAGGATACAACTGACGATTTACTATAAAACCAGAAAAACGGCCAGCCTACTCATGAGAAACTCTCCAGACACAAAACAGAACGCTTTAAAAGAGACTAACGTCGTCTATGCCTTCAAATGCCCTCTTGGGGACTGTAAGCTCCAAAAAACCCAGTATATAGGCAAGACAACAACATCTCTTTCTAGGCGTTTAACGATGCATAAGCAACAGGGCTCCATTAAGGAACATATAATCTCTTCCCACAACCAAACCATCGCCAGAGAAATCCTAGTAAACAACACAGAAATCATCGATAGATACAGCGATAGCAGGCGGCTTGACGTTTGCGAGGCACTACACATCAAGAAGTCAACACCAGCAATCAACAGCCAATTATTGCACAACTATATTCTACCCACCTCAAGACTCCGCTCCAATATAGAAGCATCAAGAAATATGGACCAATAGGCTTTCTACAAACACTTCTATTCAATATCCATTGTTTCGTGTTCTGTCTTGTGTTGATGAAATTAATACCCTATTAATACTCTTGTTCTGTCTTGTGTTGATGAAATTAATACCCTATTAATACCACATCTTGTTCTGTCTTGTGTTAATGCCATATCACCCCTTCCACCTCACTCAAATGTAGATATAAAATCGGAGATGCGTAAGTTCTATTCAGTTGTGTATTTGTGAACTAAAGTCTTTGAAAATGTAATAAGTTTTACGAAACGCGCTCGTGTCGCGTCAGACTAGAAATAAAAATGAATTTTGGAGAATTGATTTTTGATTTACCTCCAACAGTGAAACGAAATGTACGAAAGATTGAGAAAATTCGTGTTAGAATTATTAATCTTACTTTTTCGGTCATATTTAATAATATATGTCTACAGGAAAGACTGCTACCAAAATATACTAATATATATATATATATAACTTTAGAACACTTTCCCACCAGGAGACTCGAACCCTAGCCAGCACAGAAGCCTTCCAGCAACTGGCATAACAGGTACGCCTTAACCCGCTCCACCACCTGCTCAGACCCTTAAAAGAGATGGTAATTTCGGAGTATTTAAATACCCCAAAGATCAACACCTCCCAAGAGCACCAGAGCAAGTGAGGGGTCATTTATACGTTTATTTCATCAAGTCCCTGTTAATATGGGAAGACACAGTGTCTATGCTTAAGGCACAACTCTCCTAAACACGAGAGTGAAGTATACAACTTTAGAATATATATATATATTTATATATATATATATATATATATATATATATATATATATATATATATATATATATATATATTTATATATATATATATATTTATATATATATATATATATATATATATATATATATATATATATATATATATATATATATATATATATATATATATATTGGTGTATACTAGCAGCAGGTTTTCTTTCAAACATGTTTCATTGAATATGACCGCATATTCTGTATTTATTATTTTCTGGTTTAGGGCTTCTATCCCTCTAACTATTTTCTTAGCATCAGGGCTTAATTGAAATAGGAGTTCTCCAAAACTCATTTTCGTACTTTTAAGGTGAAGAAAAGAAGTGATTTACTATAGAGTGTATTACACTTATTTATATAATTTGCACAACGTTTCGAACCTCCATGGTTCATTCTCAAGTGAACAGATCTTACAATACTAGTTGATTTTATACCTGCACTGGGTCAGGTGATAATACAATGAAGGTGAAAACATGGGGGGATACATAAGGGATAAATGTGAGGTGAAACATAGAGGCTGCAGAAGGCTTATTGGCCCATACGAGGCATCTCCTATCTAAACACAAAGATTAATCCAGTGTAATTGGCCTGTTATGTTGGACATTGTCTTCTGTGTTGGCATCAATATGTTCTTGTCTTGTCCTTACTCTCATGGTGGGTAGAGTAAATAGTTCCGTGATTTGGGTGTTCATGGTAGGTCGCTCTATTCTTATGTGAATTGCCTCAAGAATTTGTAATCTTCTTGCATCTTGGGTTTTGTCTATTATGCAGGTATTCTTGTTCAACATTTCTCTTGTTAGAGTAATGTCATGGGCTTGTCTCATGTGATTCCTAGGGGCACCAGATTGAAGATGGCATGTCAAACGCCTCGTCAGCTTGGTCGACGTCATACCTATGTACTTACATTGAGGGTTACATCCTTCGTGGGGGCAAGTGTACATGTATACAACGCTTGACTGCTGTAGAGGGTTCTCCGTCGGCTTCGGGCTGTTTTTGATAAGGAGTTCGGAAGTCTTCTTGGTTTTGTAGAATATTATCAGGTTTATGTTTTGGTTAGGAGTAGTGATTTTTACTCCTTTACGGATTATTTCTTTCATTATTCTTTCCTCTTTTATATGTTCACTGTGCATGGTTGATTTGTAATATAATTTTATTGGGGGTGTTGTGGTTTCTGTTCTAGGTTCTGAATTATACCAACGGTCCAAGTGTCTTCTTATAGCAGCGTTTATTTCCGCTTTGCTATATCCGTTGTTCACCAATACCTGAGTTACTCTTTCAAACTCTCTACTCACATTGCTCCATTCAGAGCAGTGGGTAAGCGCTTGACGAATATAAGCATTGAGAACACTGGCTTTGTATCTTTGGGGGCACTCACTATATATATATATATATATATATATATATATATATATATATATATATATATATATATATATATATATATATATATATATATTTATATATGTCGTACCTAGTAGCCAGAATGCACTTCTCAGCCTACTATGCAAGGCCCGATTTGCCTAATAAGCCAAGTTTTCCTGAATTAATATATTTTCTCAAATTTTTTCTTATGAAATGATAAAGCTACCCATTTCATTATGTATGAGGTCAATTTTTTTTATTGGAGTTAAAATTAACGTAGATACAGGCATACCTCAGTTTAAGAGTTTAATTGGTTCCTGGAGACGCCTCGTATTCCGAAAACTCGCATTCCGAAGCTAATTTCCGCATAAGAAATAAAGGGAAATGAATTAATCCGTTCCTGACTACCCCAAAAACCCCACATCAAACTAAATTTTTATACCTAATTCATCTAAATAAACCTACAAAACTATGTTCAAGTTATTACTTACCTTGCTGTTGAATGCTGTAGGCGTATGGAAGATGGTGAGGAGGTGGGAGGAAGAGAGGAGTTACTGTTTGGAAGGGGAGTCCCCTTCCATTACCACATCAGGCAGTGAGGACTTCACTGGTATGCACACTCTGGCACATTTTGCCTGCATACCACTAGGACTTGCTAGTTTTACTAAGAATTTGTCTAATGACACTTGTTTTTCCCTACATTTTAACACTTGTCTGTAGTAAGACATCACATTATCATTTAAAAGGTCAATGCAACGGCTTGCTACAGCTTTATCTGGATGAGTTTTTTCAACAAAACTTTGCAGTTCTTCCCATACTTCACACATTTTCTTAATCAAGAAGGGACATCCTCTACTGCCTCTACTCACAGCTATTTTCTTAGGTTGAACCTTACCAATGGCTTTCTTGAGACCCATGGCAAGATATATAATGACAACTTTTATGCTCAAATGGCCAAAAAACCGATAAAAAACTGTAAATCCTGTAAAACTGAATTCAGGTGGGATAGTCACTGGACACGAGACACTGGTAAACTGAGGCGCGATCGCCATGCCACCACGCGCCAGTCGGCCTGTACACGTATCAACAAACTCGCGTTCCGAGGTAACCCTCGCCTTCCGAGACATATTTTCCGAGGAAATCCTGCTCGTCTTCCGAAAAACTCGCATACAGGGACACTCGCATTCCAAGGTACCACTGTATATGACCGTACCTAACCAACCCTACCTAACCTAACCTATCCTATCATTATAGGTTAGGTTAGGTTAGGTAGCCGAAATAGTTAGGTTAGGTTAGGTTAGGTTAGGTAGGTTAGGTAGTCGAAAAATAATTAATTCATGAAAACTTGGCTTATTAGGCAAATCAGGCCTTGCATAGTAGGCTGAGAAGTGCGTTCTGGCTACTAGGTACGACATATATATATATATATATATATATATATATATATATATATATATATATATATATATATATATATATATATATATATATATATATATATATATATATTATATATTAAATAATATATATAAATTATAATAAATATATAAATAAATATAAATAATTATAAATAAATATAAATATATAATTTAAATAAATAAATAAATATATAAATATAAATAAATATAAATATAATTTATATAAATAAATATATAAATATATATACGTATAAACATTTGATTTGATTTGATATTACTCTGTTTTAACTAGTTTACAGCACTCCTAGTGATTTATCCACCTAAACTACCATATGCTCTTTTACCCCATTCTATATTCTCAATGCTTTCTCAAATTATGTTCCAAATTTACTTGTACAAAGTATCCTTATTTACTAAAATCTCATCAATTTCAAATAAGCTCTCATTAGGCTAAATAGCAAAATATAATTCTCATCTATTACTCGTAGAATTCTTCTGCCATATTTACAGGTCCTGCATTACTACTTTTGTATTTATTCATATCCAAAGCGATGCCAAGAGAATGATTAAACCTTTTCACCTTTAAACAGTGTAGACATACAAGACAAGCATCCTCTTAAGTAAACTTTTAACAGGTACTGTAGACACTCGATTATCCAGGATTCAAATATCTGGAAAATGCCCTTACACGGCCAAAATCGTGACCGGATAAAGTTATCTCAATATCCGGCCAAAATGTCCATAGGAGCCGGAAAATTGGGTGTTTGTCCGAATAAAATATCTGGGCCGGTTAACTTCCTGCCGATGTTCCAATATCCGGACAGTCAGCCGGACAAGGAGTGAATTGTCCGGATATGAAAGCCAGGCTGCGGGCCGTACCATATTAATCCCGTACGGCTGTGGCTCGAGGCGCATGGTGTAGGAGGGGTGGGGTGGGTGGGTCGTGTCGGGAGAGAGGGGAGCGTTGGAAGGGACCACCTGGGGGGAACAAGGGGATGTGGAGCGGCCTATACACTACAGTACAGGAATTACCATTAATATTAGAACAATTCATCATACCCAAAAACAAAAGAAATACTAGTAATTATGTATTAAAAAATACTATACAAGTTTCCTAAAAACAATTTGCTCAGGCTGAATTGCCTTAAAAAATATTGTGATTTGTTTTCCTCCTGGCGGCCTATGTAACGTGCCTCCCTGCCCCAAATGGACCCCCGTCCAGGCCTGGTCAAACCATGTGTTCTCATCCCTTGTGTGAAACCACAGTTCCTTGCCATTAGTGAAATATTTTTTTAAATAACTTTTTTATTTTTATAGTAACTTTGAACATTTTTGGCCAAGACTATGTTTGGTAGCAGCATCAATCGTTCTGGAGGTGTTAAGAGGCAGAAGGTTGTCCTAACAATTAAGGACAAGTTACGCATTATACAACTTTGTGAAAAAGGCCGGTTGACCTCAAGTGTTGCCAAGGAATTTAACCCTTAAATCGTGCATATCATATATATATGATATAAGTGACAAAACTGAAACCGCGCACATCATTTATATATGCTTTCGTGTCTAGCACTATAATTTAAACGCCCCGCCTGGGATAGGGGCAGCTATAGTACAGCCATGACCAATAGTTGCCAGATGCCACCTAGAAAAAAAATCCAGGCCAACATTCTTAGGTGTTAAGAGCGTCAGTAATGAGCAAGCCACCAAGGCTGGCGCACGCAGCACGAGCTCACAGCACCGCTGTTCAGCTTTTAACCAAAGCATCGCCTACAAATGCCATAATATACATGATACTGCTATTATTTAGCAGTGATAGTATTATAGAAGACCCCTGACTGTGATAAAACTGACCAGGATTCTGATAATAGCAGGATTGTGGTGATATTTAGCACTGTGCTCCATGGAGGGAGGAGTAAGGCTGTGGGAATGAGGGTTGTGGCATTGTCTTCTGACTGTGTGTGGCCACCTTTTATTGACTGCACTCACCATATCAGCTTAGTGGTTCTGTATGGTGAACACAAATGTAAATATTTATATATAACGTGTGTATAGTGTGAGATAACAGCAAGAGGAGTAGGTTGGGAGCCGCCATTTTGGTGAGGGAGATGCGTCGTCTGCACGACTTGTCATGTTGTTTACTGGTGGCCACTATGGTCTTTGGGCACCATACCAGCTTATTTGTACAGGTATGGTGAATAAAACAGGTAGATACTTATATATAATGTGTGTGTATATAGCATAATAACACCACAAACAATATTGTTGGAGGAGAAATATTAGTGCGTCTGGCCTTGAGGGCGGCCGTCACCAGCTGACTGTGTGAATAGCTACGTCTTTGTGCCTTTACTCACCATACAAGCTTAGATGTACAGTTATGGTGAACAAAACATGTAAATACGTATATATAACGCCTGTGTATAGTGAATAAATGCAAAAACAGTATTGTGGGAGGAGAATGAGGGTGAGTGAGGTGTTGTTGAGGGAGGGAGTTGCAACGAGTGGCTGGCTGGAGTGTGGGGGTCACGCCTCGTTGCTTTTTGACTCACAAGACCAACTTAGTAGTTCGTTATGGTGAACAAAACATGCAGATACTTATATATAACCTGTGTATATAGTGTAACAACAGCAAAACTATTTGTTTATTGTTTTATGAACATAATAATTGAATCATTAATATGCACACCATAATTTTGAGTACAGCGATGGTTCACCCATTTTATTATATAAATATACCACAATTCACTGTATGGAATAATATTACTGCAAAAAAATTAAGAAAAAATCAATCAGAGACATTGAAATAATTAGGTAATAATATATTTGTGGCAACTGCCATCTGACAGCTCGGGTGGAGTAGACCTCGTCTGGCGAAGGCTCTGTCAACGCCCCTTTTTTGCCAGACTTCCCTACCCTATTGCAGCTAAAATATGCCACCTATGATTTTTTTGTTATTTTTTCCGTGATCAGGGAACAAAAATGAACACTTCTATAAGACGAAAGAATTTTTTAGATTTTTGTTTGTTTGTTGCGCCTGTGGGTGTTAATTCCATTTGGGCCCCTAGCGGTTTGAGGGTTAATATAGGCACTAGTACTGTTTCTGATATAAGGAAACAAAAAGAGAAATATCTGAAATACATTTCAACCAGCGAGAGTGAAGGTGCAAGCACTAGCAGAGGGGTGTGGTAAAAAACTTTGAAAAATTCTACACAAGTACAGTTGGATGAGGCTGTGTAAAAATGGTTTGCTCAGCACCGCACAGCTGGCATGACAATTCACGGCCCAGAAATACAAAATGCTGCAAGCAGGTTTGCAGCAAGCCTTGGAATAAAGGATTTCCAAGCTAGTGAAGGGTGGGCTGCAAGGTTCAAAGGGAGGCACAATATTGTGAAGAGGAAAATTGTCTGTGAAACATTGAGCGCAGATACAAGCAGTGTAGAACCATTTAAACAATTTGTTGTGACAATAACAAATTGGGGCGGGTGAGGGTGATTGCCCTCAGGAAATTAGGGTGAGGGCGGATTCATGGAGGACCAGACGGGAATTTAACTGTTGGAAAAGACAGTGGTTTGCATTTTTCAGCTCACAGTGAAGATATATATATATGATATGCGCGGTTTAAGGGTTAAATTCCTTAGCAACACTTGAGGTCAACCGGATCAGAAAAACTCTAGCTATGAGGAGTGAGGGTTGTGTGCCAGGCCGTAAGATTAACAAGGACATTCTGTCGGCCATGATGTATGCGAATGCTGATGAACAGACAGAATTACGTGTACAATAGTTGGCAAATCAAAGAAACCAAGAGCCTTGCAACATTACTTGGACCAGTGAAATATTATAACTCAAAGAATGCATGGTTTACACAGGAGATTTTTCTTTCCTGGTTTCTTGATATGTTCTGTAGGGAAGTTCGTGACTATCAAGTTAAGAAACTCAAAGTAAGGCCAAGCGAAGTTCAGGCTTTGCTGCTGCTTGATAATGCGCCTGCCTACCCCAGAATTGACACGTTAACCTCACATGACGGCAAGATAACATGTATGGCACTTCCTCCTATCCAGCCAGGGAGATAACTCCCTGACAGATCAGGGAGTTATCTGTGCCATGAAGAGGTTGTACACCAAAAAGATGCTCAACAAAGTTTTGGTGGTTTTGCCTCTTCCGGAAGATGTTGAACTCGGTGTGGATAACAGGGCTAAAAAAACCTTGAGAATTTGAAGAACTATACAATCAAGGAAGCCATCTATAACTGGACCAAGGTGTTGAGTGACGTAAAGGAATCAACTTTGAAGAATTCCTGGAAAAAACTCCTCACGTCTGCGGTCAGAAATGAGGAGGATGAAGAAATGGATTTTGAAGGATTTACAGATGAAATCCATGGAATGTTCAGGAATGCTGGTGAAAACTTAGAAAGACATGATGTGGTTGAGTGGTTGATTAGATTGAAAAAGATGCCAATGACCCAGGATATGGTGTGATGAGTGAAGACGAGATTCTCCAGTCTGTTACTGGTGAGGTCGATGAAGATGAGGAGGATGAAGAAGACAGTGAAGAACCAATACCAATGACCACGAAATACAGTATACTCATGATCTATGTTGACGTCTCCGACGATGCAGATAAATTATGTTGTTTTTGTTTAAAGATGCTAATGATGCTGGGATATAAAGGGGTGACTGCTGAGATGTTGCAAAGCAATGACTTTTTTGTAGAACAAAAGAAATGAAATTTGTTGAAAATGAACAAATGTCAAAAAGGTTCATTCAGTGGTCGCCAGGTAGGCTGCTCCACGTTTCGTAAAAAAAAAAAAAAAAAAAAAAAAAAAAAAAAAAAAAAAAAAAAATGAAAAAATTTGAAAAACGGACAAATGCCATAAAGGTTCATCAGTGTTTGTCGGGTAGGCTGCTCCATTATTGAGATGTAAATGGAAATACAAAACAAATGGAACACATTTGAAACAAAGAAAGATTGCTATAATGGAGCAGCCTACCAGACAAACACTGAACGAACCTTTATGGTATTTGTCCGTTTTTCAAATTTTTTCTACCATTTTTTTTTTTTATTTAAGAAACATGGAGCAGCCTACCTGGCAACCACTGAAAGAACCTTTTTGACATTTGTTCTATTTTCAAAATTTGTCATATTTTTTATGTAACCCTTAAACTGGGCATGGCGTATATATACGCCATGAGTAACATGTCCCACAGTGCACATGGCATATACTGTATAAATGCCATAAGGTGCCAGGCACGATTCAAATGGCCCACGGCTACACGGGGTTCACATTAGCTTCCTCAGGGCTCTTGTAAACAGATGCCATGTTTAAAAAAAAATCGTGGGCAATATTCTCCGGTGTGAGAGCCACAGTACTTTGGGAGCAACCAAGGCTGGCACACGCAGCATGAGCTAACAGCATTGCTGTTCAACTTGTGACCACAACATCACCTAAAAATGTCAAAATAAATATGTAACTGCTATTATTTAGTGATGACAGTATTACAGATGACCCCTGACTGATAAAAATGACCAGGATTGTAATAATTGCAGGATTGTTGTGATAATTAGCGCTGTGAGAGGGGTAATGCTGAGTGACGGAAGGAAATAGCATCGTTTACTGTGTAATTACCTAAGTGTAGTTACAGGATGAGAGCTACGCTCGTGGTGTCCTGTCTTCCCAGCACTCTTTGTCATATAACGCTTTGAAACTACTGGCGGTCTTGGCCTCCACCACCTTCTCACCTAACTTGTTCCAACCGTCTACCACTCTGTTTGTGAAAGTGAATTTTCTTATATTTCTTCGGCATCTGTGTTTAGCTAGTTTAAATCTATGACCTCTTGTTCTTAAAGTTCCAGGTCTCAGGAAATCTTCCCTATCGATTTTATCAATAACAGTGTAATAACACTGCAAACAGTATTGTTGGGAGAGAAATTTTAGTGCGCCTGACCCGTGCCTGACCTTGAATGAGCGAGGGAGGTAGCAGCCAGCTAACTTTGTGTAGCGACATCTCTTAGTGCCTGAACTAACTATATCAGCTTAGTTGTACAGTTGTGTTGAACAAAACATGTAGATACTTATATATAAAGTCTGTATATAGTATAATAACACCACAAACGGCATTGTTGGGGAGAAATTTTAGTGCGTGTGACCTTGAATGAGTGCGGGAGGCAGCTGCCAGATGACTTTGTGTAGCGACATTTCTTAGTGCCTGAACTAACTATATCAGCTTAGTTGTACAGTTGTGTTGAACAAAGCATGTGATACTTATATATAACGTCTGTATATAGTGAATAAAATAAAAAAACAGGATGGTGGGAGGAGAAAGTGGGCGAGTGAGGCGTTGTTGAGGGAGTGGCAACGAGTGGCTGGCTGGTGAATGGTGGTCACTCCTCGTTGCTTTTCGACTCATAATACCAACTTAGTAGTTCGTTATGGTGAACAAAACATGTAGATACTTATATATAACCTATGTATAGAGTGCAATAACAGTAAAACTATTTGTTTATTGTTTTATGAACATAATAATTGAATCACTAATATGCACACCATACTTTTGAGTATAGCGATGATTCACCAATTTTATTATATAAATCTATCACACTACACACTATTGAATAATATTACTGCAAAAAACTAAGAAAAAATAAATCAGAGACATTGAAATAATTAGTTAATAATATCTTTGTGGCAATTCCCACCTGTCAACTCGGGTGACGCTGACCGCCACTGATGACCGCTCTGTCAACGCCCACATTTTGCCAGACTTGCTCCGCCTATTGCGACTAAAATATGTCACCTACAATTTATTTTTTATTTTTCCCCTGCTCAGGGATCACAAATTAACATTTTTGTAAGACGAAATAATGTTTTAGAATCAATTTTTTTCTTGCTCACAGGAGTGTAAATCTTTTCAGGACCTAAGAAACATAGAGCAGCCTACCTGCCGAACACCGAACGAACCTTTTGCTATAAGACAAATGAAAACAAAATGTTGAACAAATTTGTAGAAAGAAAAATGTCATGCTCCATTATTTAAAACATCGAATATCATATTGATGTTTTTCGGTGGTAGAACGGATTAATTTGATTCCCATTATTGTCAACGGGGACATTCGTTTTGTATGACGTCTGTTTCACATAACGATCACGGCGCCGAAACAGATTAAATTCGTTATTCAAGGTACCACTGTATATATGTATGTATATATATATGTATATATGTATATATATATATATATATATATATATATATATATATATATATATATGTATATATATATATATATATATATATATATATATATATATATATATATATATATATATATATATATACATATATATATACATATATATATACATATATATATACATATATATATATATACATATATATATACATATATATATATACATTATATATATATATATATATATATATATATATATATATATATATATATATATATATATATATATGTGTGCGGAAAATCCACAGAAAAATATGAAATGAGGTGAACGTTTCGGCTTTGTTAAAGCCTTTGTCAACACCAGACTGACTAAGGAGAAGGGAGAAGGGGGAGGATATATAGGCCGACACCTGACCAACCCATCCCTAGGGTTGGTCAGGTGTAATTAACCAAAAACAGGTATAGTTGTTTTTGGTTAATTACACCTGACCAACCTTAGGGATGGGTTGGTCAGGTGTCAGCCTATATATCCTCCCCCTTCTCCCTTCTCCTTAGTCAGTCTGGTGTTGACAAAGGCAACAAAGCCGAAACGTTCACCTCATTTCATATTTCTCTGTGGATTTTCCGCATAAAATGATCAGTGTTTTGTGATCGTCAATTGCATATATATATATATATATATATACATATATATATACATACATATATACAGTGGTACCTTGAATAACGAATATATATATATATATATGTCGTACCTAGTAGCCAGAACGCACTTCTCAGCCTACTATGCAAGGCCGGATTTGCCTAATAAGCCAAGTTTCACTGAATTAATATATTTTCTCTAATTTTTTTCTTATGAAATGATAAAGCTACCCATTTCATTATGTATGAGGTAAATTTTTTTTTATTGGAGTTAAAATTAACGTAGATATATGACCGAACCTAACCAACCCTACCTAACCTAACCTAACCTATCTTTAGAGGTTAGGTTAGGTTAGGTATCCGAAAAAGTTAGGTTAGGTTAGGTATCCGAAAAAGTTAGGTTAGGTTAGGTTAGGTAGGTTAGGTAGTCGAAAAAACATTAATTCATGAAAACTTGGCTTATTAGGCAAATCGGGCCTTGCATAGTATGCTGAGAAGTGCGTTCTGGCTACTAGGTACGACATATATATATATATATATATATACAGTACAACCTCGATTCAACGTACCCCGATTCAACGAATCTCCGGCTAGTTCGCACACTTTTCAGGCCGAATTTACTCACCCGGTTCGACGAACAATGGTTCGCCGAAGCGAGGGATGTTCGGATTTGCTTACAATGTCCAGACAGAGTTCACAGACTGGTGGAAAACTTTCCCATTCTATAACAGATTACAATTAATAATTCTCTCATATGACAAGTTGGATCACACAAGTGGATCACACAAGTGGACCACACAAATGGACCACACATGTGGACCACAAGTGGTCCACAAGCTCACGATTTTGGGACAGAGTTCACAGAGTGGTGGAAAACGTTCTCATTCTATCACAGATTACAATTAATAATTCCTTCATAAGAAGTTGGATCAAACAAGTGAACCATATGAACCAAACACCAGCCAAAATGGTCCACACAAACACCAGCCAAAATGGTCCACACAAACACCAGCCAGTGATCCACACAAGTGAACAACTGAGTTTCCATGATTTTCGTTCACTGATTTGGGGCACACGTATCTTTGTACATTAATTTAAAGGATGAAGCGTGATTACCTAGCTACATGTGGTAAAATCAACTTATAGACATTTTCTGTGATGAAACAAGATGAGTGAGGGTGGACAGATAAGAGAATACTATACTGTAAACCTCACTTTACAGTGAGGTTTCACTCACTTTCGTCTGTGTGTCGTCATAGTTCAGTGACCCATGACTTTTGAAAGTTTCATATTAATAAATAATTTCTAAAACCAGTGTTTTAATAGCTTTTTATTATCCTAATTAAACTAAACTAAATAAAACCGAAAATATGCTGTAACATGATAGACATCTGGACAACTCCAGCGTGAGTGGACGGGTCTAATCCCTGTACACACACCATGCTTGTTTCATCCCGCCCTCCCTCTCTCCCCCTCCCTCCCTCCCTCTCTCTCTCTCCATCCATCCATCCCCTCCCTCCCTCCCTCCATCCATCCATCCATCCATCCCCCTCCCTCCATCCATCCATCCATCCCCCTCCCTCCCTCCATCCATCCCCCTCCCTCCATCCATCCATCCATCCCCTCCATCCATCCATCCCCTCCCTCCATCCATCCATCCCCTCCATCCATCCATCCCCTCCATCCATCCATCCCATCCATCCATCCCCTCCCTCCATCCATCCATCCCCTCCATCCATCCATCCCCTCCATCCATCCATCCATCCCCTCCATCCATCCATCCATCCATCCCCTCCCTCCATCCATCCATCCATCCATCCATCCCCTCCCTCCATCCATCCATCCATCCATCCATCCATCCCCTCCCTCCCTCCATCCATCCATCCCCTCCCTCCCTCCATCCATCCATCCCCTCCCTCCATCCATCCATCCCCTCCCTCCATCCATCCATCCCCTCCCTCCATCCATCCATCCCCTCCATCCATCCATCCATCCATCCATCCCCTCCCTCCATCCATCCATCCATCCCCTCCATCCATCCATCCCCTTCCTCCCACCATCCATCCATCCATCCATCCATCCCCTCCCTCCATCCATCCATCCATCCCCTCCATCCATCCATCCATCCATCCCCTCCCTCCATCAATCCATCCATCACCTCCATCCATCCATCCATCCATCCATCCCCTCCATCCATCCATCCCCTCCCTCCATCCATCCATCCATCCATCCATCCATCCATCCATCCCCTCCCTCCATCCATCTCCCTCCATCCATCCATCCATCCCCTCCCTCCATCCATCTCCCTCCATCCATCCATCCATCCCCTCCCTCCATCCATCCATCCATCCCCTCCCTCCATCCATCCATCCATCCCCTCCCTCCATCCATCCATCCATCCATCCCCTCCATCCATCCATCCATCCATCCATCCATCCATCCATCCATCTCCTCCATCCATCCATCCATCCATCTCCTCCCTCCATCCATCCATCCATCCCCTCCTTCCATCCATCCCCTCCCTCCATCCATCCATCCATCCCCTCTCTCCATCCCCTTTCTACCTCCATCCATCCAGAATTGAAGAAACAAATCAAGTTAAAAAAAAAGTTAACTGGGTCAGAGTTAGGGTTATCACCGAGTCGAGTCGGTCCCTTCACCACCACCGACACACCTCCCCCCCCCCCCACCCTACAGCCCATACACACACACACACCCTCAAATCATCCATCCTTCCATCCCTCCCTCCATCCTACCATCAATCCATCTCCATCCTCTCCTTCCCTGCCTCCCTCCCAAGCTCTGCCTGCCTCCCTCCGTGCCTGTCTCCCTCCGTGCCTGCCTCCCTCCGTGCCTGCCTCCCTCCCTCCCTGCCTCTCCCTCACAAGATCTGCCTGCCCACCTCCCTCCCAACCTCCCACTGATTTGTGGCAGACGTATCTTTGTAAATTAATTTAAAGGCTGAAGCGTGATTAGCTAGCTACATGTCGTAAAATCTCCTTATAGACATTTTCTGTGATAAAACAAGGTGAGTGAGGGTGGACAGATAAGGGAATACTGTTCTGTAAACCTCACTTGGTTTTCCTTCGTCTGTGTCGTTATAGTTCAGTGACCCATGACCTTGAAAGTTTCAGACTAATAAATCATTTCTAAAACCAATGCTTTAATAGCTTTTTATTATCCTAATTAAACTAAACTAAATAAAACCGAAAATATACTGTAATATGATAGACATCTGCAATTTGAGAAATTATTTGTTATTGGAACAACTCCAGCGTGAGCGAGTGGACGGGTCTAATCCCTGTACACACACCATGCGTTTCTCGTTTCAATTCGTCGCCACAGTTCAGTGACTACGGCTTCGAAATAATAAAATTAATAAATCATTTAATCAATGGTCATTTAACAGATGATGAGATTATACAAAATGTTACTGGCACTGTTGACGACGACGGAAAGGAAGATGAGGATGAGAATGATAGCAGTTTACAATCTGCTTCGTGTGCTGACGCATTGTTCTATGTTGAAAAACTCCTTGATATTGTTTCACAAACTGACAATCCAGAGCTACCAGGCTTTTATCAACACCTAAGGACGATGAAAGATATTTGTCTCAAGGACATGACACAAAGAAGGAAACAAATGAAAATGAGTCAATATTTTTCACGAACTAGCAGCAAATCAATCAGCACAGCCGTACCCAGCACCAGCACAGCCGTTCCCAGCACCAGCACAGCCGTACCCAGCACCAGCACAGCCGTACCCAGCACCAGCACAGCCGTACCCAGCACCAGCACAGCCGTACCCAGCACCAGCACAGCCGTACCCAGCACCAGCACAGCTGTACCCAGCACCAGCACAAAAGCAGCTGAAGCCAACACAGCAGCAGCGAGCACCAGCAAAGCTGATGCAAACATCTAAAAACATCGTGTGTGAAGTGAACAATTAGAATAAGTGTAAATTTAAGTGTGTACATAGTGTTAAAATTAAAGTTGCAATAATTCTAATGTACAATAGTTTTCAAGAACTGTATTGTAGTACTCAGCATACAGCAAAACCACTTTTAATAATACAGTGCTAACGGCTTAATGCACTGCAGTACCTATTTACTGTAGAGCATTCACAACTTCACAAAACTTCAAGATGGACATAACTCCAACAATAAGGTAAATACATGAATTACAGTATTTTTAGTAGAGTAGTAAAATATAGGTACAGTAAGTAATATGATACAATACATTTTTATTGTGTACAAGAAAAAAAAGACACTGACGCAAACGCCACTTGAAGGTCACCTCTTGCAACGAATCCAACGCTCCAACGAACTGGGGGTGGTCCCATATAGTACGTTGAATCGAGGTTGTACTGTATATATATATATATATATATATATATATATATATATATATATATATATATATATATATATATATATATATATATATATATATATGTATGTATAAATATATATATATATATATATATATATATATATATATATATATATATATATATATATATATATATATATATATATATATATATACTGAAAACTCACACCCCAGAAGTGACTCAAACCCATACTCCCAGGAGCAATGCAACTGGTATCTACATGGCGCCTTAATCCGTTTGACCATCACAACCGGACAAGAGGAAGTGATAGCCGAAGCGGGGAAGTGGTTCAAATAGCTTCGGCTATCACTTCCTCTTGTCCGGTCGTGATGGTCAAGCGGATTAAGGCGCCATGTAGATGCCAGTTGTGTTGCTCCTGGAAGTATGGGCTCGAGTCACTTCTGGGGTGTGAGTTTTCAGTCGCATATAGTCCTGGGGACCATTCAGGCTTGTTCGCATATATATATATATATATATATATATATATATATATATATATATATATATATATTGGTGTATACTGGCAGCAGGTTTTCTTTCAAACATGTTTCATTGAATATGACCGCATATTCTGTATTAATTATTTTCTGGTTTAGGGCTTCTATCCCTCTAACTATTTTCTTAGCATCAGGGCTTAATTCAAATAGGAGTTCTCCAAAACTCATTTTCGTACTTTTAAGGTGAAGAAAAGAAGTGATTTACTATAGAGTGTATTACACTTATTTGTATAATTTGCACGACGTTTCGAACCTCCATGGTTCATTCTCAAGTGAACAGATCTTACATTACTAGTTGATTTTATACCCGCATTAGGTCAGGTGATAATACAATGAAGGTGAAAACATGGGGGGATACATAAGGGATAAACATAGGGGCTGCAGAAGGCTTATTGGCCCATACGAGGCATCTCCTATCCAAACACAAAGATTAATCCAGTGTAATTGGCCTGTTATGTTGGACATTGTCTTCTGTGTTGGCATCGATATGTTCTTGTCTTGTCCTTACTCTCATTAGCGTGGGAGGAAATGATGTTGGTCGAGTTAGGAGTGAGGAACTGATTCAGAGGTATAAAATAGCCATAGAGTTAGTTAGGAGCAAGGGAGGAATCCCGATCATATGTGGCATTCTTCCAAGAAAGGGAGTGGGAAATGAATGGATATCGAGGGCACTTGGTGTCAATTGCCGGCTGGAAAGATATTGCAAATCAAATGCAATATCTTTCATAGACAACTGGGAACACTTCTATGGAAGAAATGAAATGTATGCTCGTGATGGGGTGCATCTATCGAGAGCTGGGGTTGTTGCTGTTGCGAACTCGTTAGAAGAAGTGGTTAGAGGTGTTTGTTTGGGTTTAAACTGTTAGTAGATAGAGGTATGGGAATTGATTTGGAGGAAGGAGGTAATAAAAGTATGTGTTTGTGGGAGAAAGGAATTGGCAAAACGATCAGGGAAAGAGAAGGTCCGCAAAATAACAATTCACTTAGGGTATATTACACTAACAGTAGAAGTCTAAGAAATAAAATTAACGAATTAAATGCTCTTGTCTGCACAGAAAAAATAGATATTATTGCACTTACCGAAACGTGGATGAATGTAGAAAATAGAGAACTATTAGCTGAATATCAAATATATGGATTTAAACTATTTCACACAGATAGATATATTAGACGAGGAGGTGGAGTAGCCATATATGTTAGGGACAATTTGAAATGTAGTCTCAAAGAGGGAATCAAAACAGAGCCACACACAGAAACTATTTGGATTGAATTAAACGAAAAAGCTAATAATATTATAATAGGAGTAATATATAGGCCACCAAATTTAGACAGAATGGAAGCAAAGCATCTATGGGATGAAATATCTAGAGCATCTAGATCTAACAGTATTTATGTCATGGGTGACTTTAATTTTAGCGGAATAAACTGGTTGAACAAAACAGGGAATAGTGAAGCAGAAGATTTTCTAGAATTAATTGACGATTGCTTTCTTACGCAACACATTAAGGAACCAACACGGGAAAATAATATTTTAGATTTAGTGTTAACTAACAGGGAAACGCAAATTAATGACATCGAAATAGGGAGTGAGCTAGGGAGCAGTGATCACAAAGAAATCAGATTTAGCATAGAATGGAATAGACCAGTAGGAGAAAATTCTGTTAAAGTGCCAGATTTTCGAAAAGCTGATTTTAATAGCCTAAGAAATTTTTTGGGTCAAATTGATTGGAAAGTCTTGGGTATGGGGTGTGGGCCGGTCTTGGAGCGAGACATGAACCCAGCGATAGGTGACTTAAATGGGGATTTCGATGTGGACTCAATATATAACTTATTTAAGAATATTCTAAACAAAGCACAGGAACGTAGTATACCATACAAATTGAATAGATCGAATACTAATGACCCAAAGTGGATAACAAAGAATTTGAAGAACCTTATAGGTAAAAAGAGAGCTTGGTACAAAAGGATTAAAAATGGGGAGGTCACTTTAGAACAGGAATTCGTACAACTGGTTAGAAATGTTAAAAAAGAGATAAGGAAAGCAAAAAGAAACTATGAAGTTCGCATAGCAGGGCAAGCAAAGACAAATCCTAAAGGGTTTTTTCAGTTATATCGTACTAAGACTAGGGAAAGGATAGGTCCATTAAAAACTGAGACAGGTCAAATAACAGATAGTGATGAAGAGATGAGTAGTATTTTTAATAAATATTTTGTATCTGTATTTACTAAAGAGGAACTTAACAATATGCCTTCAGCCGAACAAGTCTATGTGGGTGGGGACGAGGACAGGTTGACGAGTTTAGCAGTTACCAGGGAGGATGTTCTTAAACAAATAGTAAAACTCAAACCAAACAAATCCCCAGGGCCGGATGAAGTGTTTGCCAGGGTGCTTAAAGAATGCAAAGAGGAGCTTTGTGACCCACTGTCAACCATATTTAATAAATCAATAGAGTCAGGCAGAGTGCCAGAGTTTTGGAAAGTTGCTAATGTGATACCAGTTTTTAAGAAAGGAGATAGATCACTTGCGTCTAACTATCGACCAATTAGCCTAACGTCTATTGTGGGAAAGTTACTCGAATCTATAATAGCAAATAAAATTCGTCTTCATCTTGAAAAACATAAATTAATAATTGAGTCGCAACATGGTTTTATAAATGGCCGTTCATGTTTAACAAATTTGTTATCTTTTTATTCTAGCATTGTTGAGGCAGTTGATAGTGGTAAGGATTGCGATGTTGTATACCTTGACTTTAGCAAAGCTTTTGATACAGTGCCACATGAAAGACTGATTAAAAAAATAGAGTCTCATGGTATTGGGGGTGCTATATTAAGCTGGATTAGGGCATGGCTATACCAAAGGAAACAGAGAGTTAGTATAAATGGAATCAAGTCAGAGTGGGAAAATGTTGTAAGTGGAGTGCCTCAAGGCTCTGTCCTGGGACCTCTGTTGTTTATAATATATATAAATGATTTAGATTCAGGTTTGAGTAGCAACATTTGCAAATTTGCCGATGATACGAAAATCGGTAGGGAAATTAATTCGGAGGAGGACTCACTATCACTTCAAGTTGATCTAGATAGGGTTTTGAAATGGTCAAAGGATTGGCAGATGCAGTTTAATGCTGATAAATGTAAAGTTCTGAGGTTAGGTAATGATGATAGAGTTACAAGATACGAGCTAGATGGTGTTGTGATTGCGAAGTCGGATTGCGAAAGGGATCTGGGAGTTATGATTAGTAAGAATTTAAAACAAAAGGATCAATGCATAAATGTTCGTAATAAGGCAAATCGGACACTTGGATTTATTAATCGCAGCGTTAGTAACAAGACACCTGGTGTGGTTCTCAAGCTATATCTTGCTCTAGTTAGGCCCCATTTAGATTATGCAGTTCAGTTTTGGTCGCCATATTATAGAATGGATATAAATTCACTTGAACGTGTCCAGCGTAGGATGACTAAGTTAATTCCCCAAATTAGAAATCTTTCATATGAAGAAAGATTAACAAAGCTTAAGTTGCATTCACTGGAAAGGCGAAGAGTTAGGGGTGACATGATAGAGGTTTACAAGTGGATGAATGGACATAACCGGGGGGATATTAATAGGGTATTAAAAGTATCAACACAGGACAGAACACGAAACAATGGATATAAATTGGATAAGTTTAGATTTAGGAAAGACTTGGGTAAATACTGGTTCAGTAACAGGGTTGTTGATTTGTGGAACCAATTGCCACGTAACATTGTGGAGGTGGGGTCCCTCGATTGTTTCAAGCACGGGTTGGACAAGTATATGAGTGGGATTGGGTGGTTATAGAATAGGAGCTGCCTCGTATGGGCCAATAGGCCTTCTGCAGTTACCTTTGTTCTTATGTTCTTATGTTCTTATGTTCTCATGGTGGGTAGAGTAAATAGTTCCGTGATTTGGGTGTTCATGGTAGGTCGCTCTATTCATAAGAATAGAGCGACCTACCATGAACACCCAAATCACGGAACTATTTACTCTACCCACCATGAGAGTAAGGACAAGACAAGAACATATCGATGCCAACACAGAAGACAATGTCCAACATAACAGGCCAATTACACTGGATTAATCTTTGTGTTTGGATAGGAGATGCCTCGTATGGGCCAATAAGCCTTCTGCAGCCCCTATGTTTATCCCTTATGTATCCCCCCATGTTTTCACCTTCATTGTATTATCACCTGACCTAATGCGGGTATAAAATCAACTAGTAATGTAAGATCTGTTCACTTGAGAATGAACCATGGAGGTTCGAAACGTCGTGCAAATTATACAAATAAGTGTAATACACTCTATAGTAAATCACTTCTTTTCTTCACCTTAAAAGTACGAAAATGAGTTTTGGAGAACTCCTATTTGAATTAAGCCCTGATGCTAAGAAAATAGTTAGAGGGATAGAAGCCCTAAACCAGAAAATAATTAATACAGAATATGCGGTCATATTCAATGAAACATATATATATATATATATATACAGTGCTTCCTCAGACTAACGAACCCCGCTCTATCGAATTCCCGGAAGAGCCGAACAAATTGAATTCGGTACCAAATGTTCAGTGGAACATACAAATGTTCGATTAAGTGAGGAATGTTCGTCCAAGCGGTCACTGAGGCCGAGCGTCGGAGCTGGCTGTCATCAACTATGATTCGTCAGAGTGTAAACAGTTATGTAGTGTTTTATTATCCTTACCCATTGTTTCTAGGGAGAAATGGTGATAAAAATGGTGATAAAATGGTGTCAGGGGGCATTAGTGAGAGAGTTGTTGCCAGGAGGCAAGAGGCAACACGTGACTGGCGCCTCCATGCTCCCCCGCCCCCACCCTCCATCTTCCACCTGACCACAGAGACCACTCACACTCCTCTCGTTGTCAGATGCCAAGAGTCAATTTAATGATAATTATCGCATTATCTACACTGAAAATAGCCTTTTTATTAGAAAAATGTCATATTGGAGCAATAATAATGGTGAAAATTGTAATATATACAGTACATATTTTAAACAGTTTGAACACATTTCCTTTTCACAGAATTTTTAATACAATTGGGGTGTAGATAACAGCTGGCATTGTGTGGCCGGCCGGTCGCTCCCTGAGCCATTGGGGGGGTGGGTGGGAGGGGGGGTTTGTTTCCTGGATCCCTCCCTCCCTCTAACAGCCTACGTACTGTACTAATATCTATTTAGAATAAATTTTGAGTAGACCAATAAAACAAGCACAGGTCGTGTGAACGTTAGGCCTTGGTGAGGTGGCTGGCATCATTTGTGGTGGTGTCAGGGGAGGCAGGCGGTGTCAGGGGAGGCAGGCGGTGTCAGGGGAGGCAGGCGGTGTCAGGGGAGGCAGGCGGTGTCAGGGGAGGCAGGTGGTGTCAGGGGAGGCAGGCGGTGTCAGGGGAGGCAGGCGGTGTCAGGGGAGGCAGGCGGTGTCATGGGAGGCAGGTGGGGTCAGGGGAGGCAGGTGGGGTCAGGGGAGGCAGGCGGTGTCAGGGGAGGCAGGCGGTGTCATGGGAGGCAGGTGGGGTCAGGGGAGGCAGGTGGTGTCAGGGGAGGCAGGCGGGGTCAGGGGAGGCAGGCAGGGTCAGGGGAGGCAGGCGGGGTCAGGGGAGGCAGGCGGGGTCAGGGGAGGCAGGCGGGGTCAGGGGAGGCAGGTGGTGTCAGGGGAGGCAGGTGGTGTCAGGGGAGGCAGGCGGTGTCAGGGGAGGCAGGCGGTGTCAGGGGAGGCAGGCGGTGTCAGGGGAGGCAGGCGGTGTCAGGGGAGGCAGGCGGTGTCATGGGAGGCAGGTGGGGTCAGGGGAGGCAGGTGGGGTCAGGGGAGGCAGGCGGTGTCAGGGGAGGCAGGCGGTGTCATGGGAGGCAGGTGGGGTCAGGGGAGGCAGGTGGTGTCAGGGGAGGCAGGCAGGGTCAGGGGAGGCAGGCGGGGTCAGGGGAGGCAGGCGGGGTCAGGGGAGGCAGGCGGGGTCAGGGGAGGCAGGCGGGGTCAGGGGAGGCAGGCGGTGTCAGGGGAGGCAGGTGGGGTCAGGGGAGGCAGGTGGGGTCAGGGGAGGCAGGTGGGGTCAGGGGAGGCAGGTGGTGTCAGGGGAGGCAGGTGGGGTCAGGGGAGGCAGGTGGTGTCAGGGGAGGCAGGTGGGGTCAGGGGAGGCAGGTGGGGTCAGGGGAGGCAGGTGGTGTCAGGGGAGGCAGGTGGGGTCAGGGGAGGCAGGTGGGGTCAAGGGAGGCAGGGAGGCAGGCGGTGTCAGGGGAGGCAGGTGGGGTCAGGGGAGGCAGGTGGTATCAGGGGAGGCAGGTGGGGTCAGGGGAGGCAGGTGGGGTCAGGGGAGGCAGGTGGGGTCAGGGGAGGCAGGTGGGGTCAAGGGAGGCAGGGAGGCAGGCGGTGTCAGGGGAGGCAGGTGGTGGAAAGAGGCAGGTGGGGTCAGTGGTGGAAGGTGTTGTCAGGGGAGGTGGAAGTGGAGAGAGAAGGGTGGTGACCACGCATGGCTGCCAAACCTCTCATTCATTCTCTATTATAAATCTCAATCTTAGCTGTAAAATATTTATGCCAAAATATGTTAATTTTCGTGTATTAATACACATTATTAATCATTAACATGTTTTATTGTTTCCTGTAGAAAACAATTGCTGACTTGGCATTGTGGTGTGTATGGCCGGGTACCTGGGGGGGGGGGGTGGGGGGGTCCTGGAGGTGTGAGAGGAGACCTGTCAACCCATCATTTTTTTTGTCGGGCGAGTTGAGACTCTTCCAAGCCTGCTGCTTCAATACACCCCGTGGATGGTGTGGTGTGGTGTGGTTTGGGTGGTGTGGGTGGGTTGGTGTGGGTGATGTGGTTGGGTGTGGGGGGATGATGTGGGGTGTGTGGGGGATGATGTAGGGTGTGTGGGGGATGGTGTGGGTGGTATGGGGGATGGTGTGGGGGATGATGTGGGGGATGGTGTGGGGGATGATGTGGGTGGTGTGGGGTGTGTGGGGGATGATGTGGGTGGTGTGGGGTGTGTGGGGGATGATGTGGGTGGTGGTGTGAGGTGTGTGGGTGGTGGTGTGGGGTGTGTGGGTGGTGGTGTGGGGTGTGTGGGTGGTGGTGTGGGGAGTGTGGGTGGTGGGGGCGAATGGTGTTAGTGGTGTGGGGGATGGTGTGGGTGGTGTTGGGGGATGGTGTGGGTGGTGTGGGGGATGGTATGGGTGGTGTGGGGGATGGTATGGGTGGTGTGGAGGATGGTGTGGGTGGTGTGGAGGATGGTGTGGGTGGTGTGGAGGATGGTGTGGGTGGTGTGGGGGATGGTGTGGGTGGTGTGGAGGATGGTGTGAGTGGGGTGGGATCTGGTGATTCTCGCATCTCAGATTATTATTGACACCAAAAGAGCATGAAAGATATTATAATGAAGCACCACACAACAAAGAAACAAACTAATGTGTCCTGGCATATGTTTAAAAAAAAAAATAATTAGAAGGTTGTTGGGGCCGGACGGATGGAACGAATTCCGCACTGGAACGAATCGGCTTCGCCCCATATAGTTCGTTCAAGTGAGGACACACTGTATATATATATATATGTCGTACCTAGTAGCCAGAATGCACTTCTCAGCCTACTAGGCAAGGCCCAATTTGCCTAATAAGCCTAGTTTTCATGAATTAATGTTTTTTCCACTACCTAACCTACCTAACCTAACTTTTTTGGCTACCTAACCTAACCTAACCTATAAAGATAGGTTAGGTTAGGTAGGGTTGGTTAGGTTCGGTCATATATCTACGTTAATTTTAACTCCAATAAAAAAAAAATGACCTCATACATAATGAAATGGGTAGCTTTATCCTTTCATAAGAAAAAAATTAGAGAAAATATATTAATTCAGGGAAACTTGGCTTATTAGGCAAATCTGGCCTTGCATAGTAGGCTGAGAAGTGCGTTCTGGCTACTAGGTACGACATATATATATATATATATATATATATATATATATATATATATATATATATATATATATATATATATATATATAGTAATAATAAATATAAATGTGATGTACTGATATAATCTTATTGTCTATTGTATCATATACTAAAACTCTAACAAGATCTTACTCATGCCTTTGCAAATACAATGACTAAAAATTAAAGTTATGAATTCTCAACACAAAAAGGAATCACAAATACAGTAATGCAAAAGAAGAAAAACATTTACAAATTTTTTTTTATGGTACAGTACTTTGAAAGCTGTAAGCTGAAACTGATACTGTGAACTGGGTCCACATTCTCCGAGTGAGTCCAATCGGTCGAACTGTCCTTTCATCTCTGTATCCACACATAGTCTCGGGTCTGCAAGACTCTGGATCTGTAAATGAAATGATATGACTTAGAAGAATAATAATAATAACAATAATACAGTAATAATAATGTTTACTCAGGTAAAAGTTCATATATACAAAAGGCGTTACAAACAGAATGTTGGATTTCTAAATAAAGCTAGTATGTGTATATACTATGCCTAAAGCCACCAATACGCATCGATACGGGCAAGAAATGGGAAAACACTTAAAAACTAAGACTTAAAACTAACTGGGATCAAAAGAAACATTTGAACTGAAATAAGAAAAAAAGAACCTGAATGTATAGAAATTTCATTTTCTGGGCGAGCCCCGGAGGCTCCCTGAAGCTATCCGAACTGATATAGCGCTATATTAGTGCCCACCACCCCTGAAGAAAAGGCAAAGTCCAGGGGGAAAAAGCTTCCAAGAATGGAGTCTGCTGGGATAACCCAGAAGCCTCGGTGTGAAAAACGGGATTAACATCCAACGCGGCCGAATCGGAAGGGCATCCCCCAAAGCCACCCAAGCCTCATCCCAAGCTAAACCCTGCCGCGACTCTGAAACCCTCAGACGTTTGGGAGCCAGAAGCAGGTAGGGAGGAGCAGGGCGAACCACGCCCACATGGAAAGGAAGCGGGGCCCCGAATGGAGCCCCCGCTTCCTTTCTTTCAAGGCTGAAGCAACCAACTACCCCAAATGTGGGTCCCTAAAACCCAAGTAGAGCAGCTCCGGGGCTTCCATATGAGCGACCAACCTGCCCTGTTGCAATAGGGTGAATCTAGCATGCAATGCAGCCACTGCTGGATCCCTGAGATCATCAGGGATGACAAGGAATGAGTAAATTGAAGTACAACCGGGAAACAAGTCCCTCAAGACTCCGGGGGTCGCAGGTGTCCTCGACCCAACAGGCATCATGACGGAGGCAGTACGGATGATTATTTCCCCTGAGGCAGGGGTGACAAACAACCTTTAACTTCGCACAAGGCGAGAGTGAACGCTGAAGATGCATCCATGGTACCACTGAGTCCACAGGGGTTGTCCAGGGTCTGCAGGGTGAATAATCCCTATGGAAAGCCCAGACACTGGGGCCAACTAAGCCAGTAGAACCCTGTATGTTAGCAGGAAAACTGACCACCAATATTAGCCATGAAACCACGAGGGAAACAGATGAGAACTACCAACACAACCTAGGCAAGCCTAATAAGAAACTAAGCACACCTCCTCTGTACACAAAAAGCAAAAACGCTAGAAAAAATGAAAACAAAAACTCCCGAAGACACATCGTCGGCCACTGCGTGTGCAAGTTGCGCCAACCGCAGTGCACCCCACCCAGCCAAAACACCCCTTACCCGAGGCAAGACGGAAAGCCCCAAGACCCCTGACACACCCCAAGGGCGAAAATGAAGAAGCGAAGAAGTCCTCAACAGGGAGTGATTTCCGAATGCCCCAGAAAAGATAACCTTGACATGCAAGGGTAGTACTTACGGAGCACCTAGGAAAGGAAGCCCTAGGTGCATGCAACTCCTGTACACTAAGACCACTGGCCACCACACCACACAGCAGGAACAGCAACACATGGTGAAAATACAAAGCAGGAATTTGAAGCCAGAGCTAATCCAACCGCCAACACATCAGTTCAAGAACTGGGATGGTGGGCTGCTGGTTCAACTGACTCCCCCCTTCGGGGAAGGGGTGGGGGTAGCTCTAACAAGTGGAAGTGCTGGTTGGATTAGGTGTTGCTTGTTTGTTTTCTTTCTGTGGGAGTTCTTTTGCTCTTTTCAGACGTGGGTCACAATTTTCAACAGATTGTGGTCTGTTTTGTTTCACCTATCGTTTTGGGTGCCTTCCCCAGTCGATGGCAATTATGGAAAGCCCGAAACGCTTTGCCCGAAACGCTTTGCGTAATAGTGGCTTTAGGCATTGTATGTACTAGCTCTATCTATAAAGCCAACAAACTTTGTAAAATCTCTTTATGTATGTACCTTTACCTAAATAAAAATTATTATTATTATTATTATTATTATTATAATCATGACAACTTTAAATGTAAAGTCCTCATAAGCCAGAAGTAAGTTTAACTAAATAAACAGACAGACTACAATTTTCTTTAAGTTTATACATGGCAAATATCAGCAGTTATACAAGTTGGTGAATATTCAATATTCTTTGAAAATAGCAAGACAGGTAGACATTAATGACAGGGCAGATCTCATCGAAACCTTTAAAATACTAAATAATTTGGAGGATGTGGTTCCGAACAATTTCTTCAAAAGGTCAGATGTAACACGAACGAGGAGCAACAGGTTCAAGCTCAACAAGCCACAATGTAGAACATAAAACAGGAGATGCTTTTTTCACCCATAGGGTTGTAAACTCGTGGAACTGCCTACCCGCCAAAGCTGTAAACGCCAAAACACTGCTGAGTTTTAAAATACAGCTGGAAAAGATCATCAGGGCAAATGGGGGATGGGGGGACCTTTGACAAGCAGCCGGCATCCTATCCTCGAGGCCACTGGTATTAGTAGACCCTCAGGTAAATTCATGTAAATTTAGGAGGTAAGGTAGGTTACATGGAGTTGATTAGGTAGTACTTAGTTTTCTCTTGAACTGTTTGAGTCTTTGAAGTGATTGGGAAGGTCATTCCACATTTTGGGACCCTTGACTTGCAAAGCATTTCTAGTTTGGTTAAGTCGCACTCTTGGAATATCAAAAAGATATTTGTTTCTAGTGTGGTGCCCATGGGTTCTGATACAATCTTCTAGGAAGCGTTGAAGGTCAGGATTAGCATTACAGTTCAGAGTTTTATATACATTATCTAGAGTACACTTGAGAGGATGTGCAGTGACTTAATATCTAACATATTCAAAGATTTAATTAAGGGGCCAAGTGCTGTCTGGAACCAGTTTGTTATTGTTCTAATAGCTGATTTGTGTTGAGAAATTAGAGGACATAGATGATTTTGGGTAGTAGAACCCCAAGCACAGATACCATAAATGAGATAAGGATAGATGAGAGAGTAATAGAGCGTTACCAGGGTAGGGCGAGGTACATAATACAGTGGCCCCTCCGTTTACGAATTTAATCCATTCCTAGAGACTGTTCATAACCTGAAAATTCACAACCCGAAACAAATTTTCCCATAAGAAATAATGTAAATTGAATTAATCCATTCCACACTCCCAAAAATATTAACTTCAAAATACATTTCATACCTAATAAACACAAATATTTAGTACTATAGTATGTATAAGTTATAGTTTACCTTTGTTGATGACTCTTCTTGGTGTATGGAAGATGGTGAGGAGGGGGAGGGGGAGAAAGAGATGTGCTAATGTTTAAAAGGGGAGTCCCTTTCTATTATAACATCAGGCAGTGATGACTTCTCTGGGGTACTCTCTCTCCTACGTTTTGCCGGCATACCATTAGGACCTGGAGGGGGGGGGGGGGGCAGCAGAGGCATTCGAGTCTAGTCTCCCGGCCGAAGCTTCTGGGTCTGACCAGTGGGCCCCCTTTCTTCCGGCTTCTACGGTTGCTCCGTCCTTGTCTTGTGGGGTCGGGGCTTGGGGAGAGGACTCGGCCCCGGGTCCTGCTGTGAAGGACCTCGAGGCTGGGGAGGGGCTGACTTGGGGGCCTTGGGCCCCGCTGGACCCTGCCTGGGTTTTTCATCCCTCTGAGCAGGGCTTGTTGTTACACGGTGTGGGGTTTTCTTTTCCTCCCTCTGCGTACGAGTTGGATTTGGTGTCGGCCCCTCCCCAGGTTCGGTTCCGTGTTCCCCAGGGTGCATCGGTTCCATCTTTTCGGAGGTTTTCGGCTTATCACATCCAACCTGGTGTGGTGCGGGCGGCCCTTGCAGCTTACCTCCTGCGTGACCTAGATTATGCTTCGGAAATGGATCTGTCCGAGTTCAGGTTTGGGACTTCGTTCCCTTTCTGGCTCCGTTACGAAGTTCCGGAGTCTTCCTGGCTAGCGGAATGCCCCTTGTTTGTTCTGGATTCCTGGCATTCCTTCTGTCGTTCCCGCACGCTGGAGTGCCGGGAAGCTTCCACGGTGATCCAGGGATTCCTGGGGGGCAATTTTGAGTACCTGAACTTGGGTTGTTTGCCCCTGCCCTTCCCCGTGATGTGGGCGTTGTTCAGCTCCATGTGCAGGTTCCCACCCTTTCGGCGGCGCTCGTGGCGGAGGACTTGCGCGCCCGGGGCCATTTGGCTTCGGCCTTGCGGTTCTTATCCCTCCTGGAGCTGTCCTCGGATTGGCACGTGGAGGATGAGGACGTTTGGGTCCGTCCCGGGGTCCGGTGCCTTGTCCTCAGCGGCGCGTTCGTCGGCTGCCTTGTTGAAACTTTTCACGCCGATTTTGCGGGATGCGGTTTCCCTGTTTTATGCTTCCCGTCTCGCGTGTTGGCAGGTAGTGCTGGGTTCCTCCGTGGAATCTGCTTGGACTCTGGCTCTTAGGCTGTCGTCGCCTTTTTGTCCTCTTCTGTTTGCGGAGTCGGCCGTGGTGCAGGTTAGCCAGGCTGTGTCATCGGCTTGTCGTCCGATGTCGGACTTGGTTTTCCGGGGGTCCCAGGGTGGGTCTTCCCGGAAGGGTTCGGGGTTCCTCTCGTCGTGGTAGGCCACTGGTGTCAGGTTCGGGTTCGACTCCTGCTTCAGACCCGCCCTCGACTGGTTGGCGCGGTGTTCGCTCTGTGCGGGGTTCTGGGTCTCGTAAGGGGCGCTGGCCCTTTCGCAGTTTGCCTCATTGATGGGGCAATGGGGGAGCGGCTTGTGCTGTTCGTCCACGCCTGGTCCCACGATTCGTGGGCGTTTTGGGTCGTGTCTGTCGGCCTGCGGTGGCGTTGTGTGGCCCCCCCCTTTTGGGGGGGTCGGGGCTGGCAGGGCAGGTTTCTTCCCATGCGCTCTGTCAGGTCATCTTGGAGTGGGTTCGCTTGGGCGTCGTCGAAACGACGTCGTCCCTCAGATGGGTTTCCCGTCTGTTTCCGGTCCCGAAATGGGACTGCGCGGACCTGCGGTTCATTCTGGACTTGTCTCGTCTGAACCCCTGGGTTCATTGCCCCTTCTTTTGCATGACTACGCTGTCTCAGGTTCGGCTCCTCTTAGAGCCGGGTACTTGGATGGTGTCCCTGGACCTCTGGGACACTTATTGGCATGTCCCGATTCATCTGAGGTTCTGGGACTGGCTCGGTTTTGTTCGAAGCATCTGAGTTACCGCTTTCGTTGTATCCCGTTCGGGTTGAACCTGGCAACTCGTGTGTTCACGCGCCTTACGCGGGTCGTGGTGGCCCATTTGTGTCTCTTAGGTGTTCGGGTGTTGGCCTACCTAAACGACTGGCTGGTTTGGGCTCCCAGCCAGTCGGCTGGCTTGGTAGCCAGGGATTTGGTTCTTTCCCAGCTCGCCAGGCTTGGGTTCTTGGTGAACTGGAGGAAGTCCCATCTGGTCCCCTCTCAGGTTCGGACTTGGCTGGGTCTCGTTTGGGACTCTCGGACCGCCTCCTTGTCTCTAGCTCCGGAGTCTCTCTTGCAGCTGTGGTCCCGCCTTTGTCTGTTTCTGGTGGGCCCTCGGGTCACCCGGCGGTTGCTTGAGGGGCTGTGCGGGAGCCTGAACTTTGCGATGGTAGTCTACCCGCCAGGTCGGGTTTGGCTTCGTCGGCTGTTCTGGTACCTTTGGGGTCGCCCCTTCCACCTCTCTCGTGATCGCTGGGTTCGACCCCCGGGGGCCTTGCGTCGGCTGCTGCATCACCGGCTTCCTCTTCGGTTTTTTCGGGGTACAGTGCCTTGGCACCTACCCAAGCCCTCGTGCGATGTGTACACAGATGTGTCATCTCTCGGCTGGGGCTTTGTGACCAGTGCTCATCAGGCCGGCCAGGGGCATTGGGGTCTGTCCTTCCATCGAGCTCACAGCACGGTGCGGGAGTTCGCGGCAGTGTGGTTTGCTTTTCGGAGGATTCGGGTCACCGCGGATCGACGATTGGGCTCCATTCGGACTGCTCTCTGGTCGTTCATTGCCTGAACCGCGGGGGTTCGATGCGGTCCTTGTCTCTTTGGGGTTAGTCGCTTCAGGTGACTCGTCTGTTCAGAGTTCTCAGGGTTTGGCTCTCCTAGCGGTTCACGTACAGGGAGTGTCCAACGTCTTGGCCGATGGCCTGTCTCGCTTCGTTCCCCTCTCCACGGAGTGGACAGTCGACGACGCTTCCTTCCGTTGGCTTTGCCAGACGTTCGGGCGCCCTGAGGTGGACCTCTTCACATTGGCGTGGTCGAGGCGCCTTCCCATGAATGCGGCGCCCTTCCCCGATCGCGAGGTCGTCGGGGTCGATGCCTTTCGGCTGGACTGGTCGAGGTGGGGGTTCTTGTACCTCTTTTCCCTGGTTCGGATGTTACTCCAGGTCCTGACTCGCTTGGAGACTTACCAGGGAAGAGTTGTCCTTCTGGTCCCTTGGTGGCCAGCCCAGCCTTGGTTTCAGGCGCTGCCTGCTCGGTGTCCGAACCCAAGGGTTTTCCAGTGGCTCAGCCTTTTTCAGCAGATTGGGCTGGTACGTCATATGGCTGGTTCAATCTTCTCCTCGAGTATTCGTGTATGTTTTTTTTGACTTGAGTCCATCATCATCTCTATGGTGATCAGGTGGCCTCCTTGTTGGTGTCCCACCTGAGGGCTTCTTTTCGGCGGCAGTATGAAGTTTCCTGGCGGTCCTTCTGTTTCTTTTTGCATCTTCGTCGTGTTAGTTCGTTGTCTGTTAGGGTGGTCTTGTCTTTTCTCTCTTGGTTGTTTAAGGATCGTCATCTTATGCCTAACACTGTCGCCTCGTATCGTGTGGCGCTGGCGGAGCCGCTTCAGCTTACCTTCGGTCTCAATGTTACGTCTGCGCCGTTTCGCAAGCTGTCTCATGCTTTGTTTCACCTCCAGCCTGCTCATGCGCCGCCTGAGCCATCCTGGTCTTTGGACGGAGTGTTCGCTTAACTTTTGTCTCCTCGTTTTGTTGAGGCCCCTTCGGTCCGGGATTGTTTCTCCAAGGCTCTTTTCTTGTTGGCATTAGCCTCTGGGGATCGGGTCGGGGAGCTTCATGCTCTCCTCCAGCGCAGGGGTTTCTGCTCTTTTGGTCGTGGAGATTGTTTTGTTCGCTTGCAGCCGTCTCCTTCTTTTCTGGCAAAGAATGAGACTGCTGCATTCCGGAGGGGCCCTTGGGTGGTTGATGCTTGGTTGGTACGGCCGGGGATGCATCATGTTTTGTGTCTGGTTGCGGCGCTTCGCCGTTATTTGCGCGCCACAGCTTCTGTGTCCGGGGATGCGCTTTGGGTTGATCCGGTTTCCCTTCTTCCCTGTTCGCGGGTTTGGGCCCCACAGGTCGTCCGCAGGGTTATCAAATCCAGCCAGTCTGCGGTCTATCCCCGTGCCCACGATATCCATAAGTTTGCGGCCCTTGCTGCCGTCTTTGGGAATATGTCTTGGTCTGATATTCGGGCGCGGGGATTTTGGCGGTCGAACAGGGTCCTGGCTGCTCGTTACCTCGTGAATGTCCCTGGGCCCCGTCGGGCCTGTGTTGCTTTGGGTCGGCGATTGCAGCCAGTTGTCTCGACTTCGAGTTGATGAGTGAGCGACGACTGCCTCTCGGGTAAGTCCCTCTTTTTCCGTCTGTGAGTAGTTAGCTCCAGGGAGCCGACGGGGCTCCCCCCAGAAAACCAGCGTTGAATGTAATGAAACGCCATTTTCTGGGTGAGTCCCGGAGGCTTCCCGGCATCCCTCTCTCCCTCCCTCCGGTCGGCGGTTTTTCATGTTTTTGACATCCAGCCTCAGAACTGAGGTGTGGGTAGCCAGCGTGAAGGGTCTATGCAGCTTTCCCCTTCCCCCTCCCGGGGAGGGGGAAGCTGCATAGACAGTGGTGTGATCTCAAACTAGTGTGACATGTGACATCACACTAGTTTGCTTGTTTTCTGTTGGGGAGCTCTATCCACTAGTTTGGCTTTTGGTAGCAATTTTAACCAGAATAGGGGTTTGTTTTGAGGCGCTTGCTTTTCTGGGTGCCTGTTCCGGTCGATGGCAGACATAGAATGCTTCCAACCTCACGGGGATTTCTATAGGCCATTGTTCCCCTTGCCTCTCTGAGGGGGGCCCGGTTCTGGCCGTGGTCCCCGGTAGGCCTAAGAACTCCATACACATGACTGATGCCAAAGTCTGACATTAGCATATCAGCTTGGGAAAGCTCCAGGGAGCCTCCAGGACTCACCCAGATAATGGCGTTTCATTACATTCAACGCTGGTTTTTTTGGTGAAAAGAAATTCATCTTTTGAAAGATGATTTCATGATAAAGTGATGATGAAGCAATTTCAGGTCATAGAATAAAGAATGAATCTGAGTGAATTTGAAGGTAGGAGGATTAGAAGATACAGAAGTTGGACAGACATGGCATGCAAGTGTGCGATAATGCATGGATTGAGTGAGGACTGAGTACATATTGTGGTGAGTATCAAGGCTGATTGAAAGCAGTTTGTCAAGAGTGAACAAAGGACATTTTTGAGTATGACGAAATACACTAACACACATTGTATCAATATTACTAATGATAACAACTTTTAAGATGCAAAATAAAATAAAAAACTTCCACCCATAATAATTTATCAAAGACATCCAATGCAACACAAAGTCCACAGCCTTATGTGAACTCCACAGGTTGAGTCCACAACCTCAAGTTTGGCATGTCATCATGGGAAACAAGTAAGTTAACATTTCTCCACTCACGGAGCAATAAAGCAATGGAAGAGTTTGCCAGCAAAAACTTTTGAAGAAAGAGCAATTAGGGCATCCATTTGAAGCTACAGGCATCCTGTTCCTAATAAAGCTACAAGATATAGTGACTATAGTTTAGTCACTAGATATAAGTTTAATAATGATAATAATAATAATAATAATAAATAATAAATATCATTACTATTATTTTCACTCACTGTTCCATTGCAGTAGTCTGGTGGCTCAATAAGAGGGTAGTGTTTAGCCAGATCAAAAGCCACATTATCCATAAACCATTTGAAAGGTTTACACTTGTTTCGTTCCCGTACAGCCAGTTGCTCACTGATATCTCCAGTGTCCACCTGAAAATTATGACAAATTACAGTATATACTTGTGATAAATAACCCAGCCCAAACAGAGAAAAACTGAAAGTGATGTGAAAACCAAGCCATATACCTACTCCATACAGTCACGACATTATAAGGGTCCAGGATAAACAGAAATGTTGTCACTTTCATTTCTTTCTTTCCTGTGTGTTGGTTGGATTATTTGTTTCAGCCACATTAATAAGCAATATGTCCATGATCAATAAGAAAAAGATGTTATGCAGTACTCAAATTAAAATTTTGTAAGACAAAACTGCAAAAACCAGTAATGAATGTAATGAAACTCCATTTTCTGGGGGGAGACCCTACAGCTCCCTGAAGCTAACGGACTGATATCCATTATGTTAGTCTAGAGCATCAGTTAATTGGAGTTCTCTGCCTACCGGGAACCACAAACCAGAACCTGGTTCTTTCAGAGAGGTGAAGGGAGTAATGGCTTATGAAACACTCAACTTTGTGAGAGTACAGTCACGTCTGCCATCGATTGGGTATCATCCAGAAAGGTAGGAGGACCATTACAAACCCCAACTGGTAAAGCATTGCAACCCAAGAACAAACAGAGCCCAGAATTTCCCCCAAGAGGAAACAGCAAACAAACAAATATCCACTCAACAAGCACTCCTGCTTGTTAGTGACACCCCTCCTTCCTCCCAAAAGAGGGGAGTGGGCCCCGCCCCAGGCAGCCAAGTGCTGACACCGGCAGTTCGTAGACTAATAACAAACCGCTGACCGAAGGGAGCGGGGGTGTTAGGGAGCCTCCAGGGCTCAACCCAGAAAATGGCCTTTCATTACATTTAACACTGGTTTTCTGGAGGGAGTCCCTATAGGCTCCCTGACGCTATATACACACAGATAAGTAAAACCAGGAACTTACCCGGGCGGCAGCAGCACTGCATGCCTCAAGACGAAGATGGCACAACTGCCTGCAACTGACAGCCCAAGACCACACACAGCTGCTGAGGGCTCAGAACATTCACAAGATAACAAACAACAAGAATGTCAAACTCTAAGTCTCTGTACTCTCATAAACCCAATGTACCTTCTTGTATATAAATAAATAAATAAATAAATAAATAAATAAATAAATAAATACTGTAAATAAATAATGGGCGGCCAGGGCCCTATTCGACCTCCAAAACCCCCAAGCCCAAATGCTAGCCCAAGACGTTACCAAAAATTGCAGCATGAGCTGAAAACTTCAGCACAGACTGCAGGCTGGCTAGACTTGATAACCCTGCGGATGACCTGAGACCCAAGCCCTGGAACACAGAACGAGGGACACCGGATCTACCCAAAGCGCGTCCCCGGACACAAAACTAGAGGCGTGCAAATAACGGCGGAGAGCAGCAACCGGACTCAAAACATGATGCACCCCCAGCCTGACAAACCAAGTATCAGTAACCCACGGACCCCTCTGGATGCAAGCCATTTCACTCTTCGCAAGAAAAGAAGGAGACGGCTGCAAACGAACAAAACAACCCTAGGACGAAATGAGCAGAAACCCCCTGAGCCAGAGGAGAGCATGCTTGACCCCCAAGAAACCAAAGACAACAAAAACAAAGCCTTTCCAAAACAATCATGAACTGAAGGGGCCATCACAAACCGAGGAGAAGAGAGATAAGAGAGCACCTGATCCAAAGACCAGGATGGCTCAGGTGGCACATGAGCAGGCCGGAGATGAAAAAACGCAGAACTCTATTCTGCAGGAGAGCTTGCAGAACGGAGCAGAAGTGACATCTACCCTGAACGCAAGCTGGAGTGGCTCCGCCAATGGTGCATGATAAGAAGCGACAGTATTCGGCATTCGGCATACATTCAGCATTTTTTCAGCCAGTCCTGAAAAAAACCAGCGTTGAATGTAATGAAACGCCATTTTCTGGGTGAGCCCCGGAGGCTCCCTGGAGCTTATCGGGCTAATGTATGTTATGTTAGACCGGGACATTAGCTAAGGAGTTCAGACCTACCAGGGACCAGCGCCAGAACCTGGCCCCTTCAGAGAGGTTTCAGGGAGCAATGGCCCTGGAAAACCCCATATGGTTGGGGGTTTTCCTTATCTGCCATCGACCGGGGTTAGGCACCCAGAAAGGTAGGCGTAACAAAACAAACCCCACATGGTAAGAAACTACAACAAAAACCGAACAGAGAGGTAGAAAACTCCCTACAATCCCAAGGAAACAAGCAAACAAGCAAACATCACACTTTACTGCCGCGCCGATCGTCCGCGCAGCCCTCCCCACCCCGGGAGGGGGAGGGGGGAGCCCCGGACCTACCGCGCCGGCTGCCAAGCTCCAGTTCGGAAGCTAAGCTTCAACCAACGCGAAAAAACCGCCGACCGGTGGGAGGGAGGGTTTCCAGGGAGCCTCCGGGGCTCACCCAGAAAATGGCGTTTCATTACATTCAACGCTGGTTTTCTGTGGGGAGCCCCTACGGCTCCCTGGAGCTTCATACCCAAAGAGAAGGAAAAGAAAGGGCTAACCCGGGAGGCGGCCGCCACAAACTCTGCAACGCAAAGCCAAGACAACCGGTCGCAAACCTGCGACCCAAGGCAACAAGAACGCCCAAGAACAGACGCACATATGGATGGGCGGCCAAAAACCTGTGCGACCCACAATTCCCTGCGCCCGAAATGAGCCCGAGACGTCACCAACACAGCAGCAATTGCTGCAAACGTCTGAACAGCACGGGCGCAAAGACAGACCGCAGGAAGAAGGAAAACACTGCGGACGACCCGGGAGACACGAGCCCTGAAAACAGGGAACGAAGGAACCGGATCAACCACAGCGCATCCCCAGGCACGGTACGCCAGCAACAGCAAAAAGCACAACTGGACAACACAGGACGCACCCCCCGGCCAAACCAAACAAGTACCAATACCCCAAGAACCCCTCCGGAAAGCAGCCGTCTCGACCGTCGCCAGGACAGAGAAAGGCTGCACACCAATAAAGCTACCACCCGTACCAAAGAGGAGGAAACTGAAACCGAAGGGGCTACCACAAACTGAGGGGAAGAGAAGAAGGCACCCTGAACAAGGACCAGGATGGCTCAGGCGACTCATGAGCAGGCCGGAGGGGAAACAAAATGCGAGAAAACGTAATAAACGTCATACAGTCTCCAAGACGAAGCTCGCAGGTGGGACACCGTCAACAAAGCCACCTGAACACCATAGAGATGGCGATACCTGCGTCAAAATACCAGACGCGAAGAGCCAAAGAGAAGGCCGAACCAGTCACGGACAGGACCGATTCGGCCTGCTGAAAGAGGCGAAGCCTCAGGAAAAACGCCCCGGGTACGGACACCTATCAAGCAGCGTCTGAAAAGAAGGCCGGGCCGGCCACCGTGGAACCATAAGGACTGTTCTCGTGGGAATGGGCTGCAACCGAGCCAGAACCCGAAGCAACAGCTGGACCGGGAGAAGAGGTACAGGTACCCCCCACCTCGACCAGGCCTGCCGAAAGCCTCCACCGTGAAGTCCTCGCAGGTGGGAAGGGCGCCACAAAACGGGTGACGCCTAGACCACGCCGACCCGAAGACGTCCATGGCCAGGAGTCCATAAGCCCAACAGAGCCAACAAAACGAATCGGCGACGACTGGCCAACCCACGAAGAGGAATGAACCGAGACAGCTGTCCACCAGGACGCAGGACACACCCCGGACACGAACCACACGGTTAACCAAACCCCCTGTGGTTCCGGCAAGAACCACCAGAGAACAGTCCAAACAGAGCTGAATGGTAGAGTACCTAGTGACCCAAACCCTCCGAAGCGCAAACCAGACAGCCATGAACACCTGAACCGGGCTGTGAGCCCGACGGACAGACAGACTCCATCAACCTCGGCCGACCTAGTGAGCACTGGTCACAAAGCCCCAGCCGAGAGACGACCCGTCCGTGAACACAACGAGCGAAGGCTCGGGGAGCTGCCAAGGCACGGAACCCCGAAAACCCCAAAGAGGAAGCTGGTGACGCAGCACCAACACCAGATCCCCAGAGGAACCCAAGGAATGCAAGAGGCGGAAGTGGAGTCTCCGTAGGAACCAACCGACGCCGGAGCCAAACCCGACTCCGCAGGCAGACAAGCACGCCGAAGTGCAAACTCCCGCACAACCGCCCAAGCAACCGCTGAGCAACCCGGGACCCCCTCCTGAACAGCCAAAGGCGGGACCACAGCCACAGTAACACTTCTGGAGGGAAGACAATGAGGGGCCCAAGAGCCTGTAACGAGGCCCAGGTCCGAACCCGGGACGGAAACAGAAGGTAAAACCTCCAGATCACCAGGAAACCAAACCCAGCGATCTGGAAAGAACCATCCCCTGGCGAGCAGACAAGCGGACTGACTGGGAGCCCACTCCAGCCAGTCGTCGAGGTAGGCCAGACACCGAATCTCAGACGCAGACAGGGCACTAAGATCCGGTAAAGATGCAAAGAGTATACAAAGTGCCCTTCACAAAATAGGGAATGCAATAAAAACAGCAAACCTGAAGCCCCACCACCAAAGCATTGTATGACAATCATATTAAGACATATTATGACATATGACAATCATTATAGGACAATATGACAATTATAATCAAAGCATTATATGACAAAGAGTGCTGGGAAGACGGGACACCACGAGAGTAGCTCTCATCCTGTAACTACACTTAGGTAAGTACACATAGGGAATTACCAACCATGCTAGCCCCAGAAAAACTGGAGAGGAACGTGCCAAGAAGTGACCTGGAGGTCCAGGTCCACCATCCATGCACCCGGCCCTAACAGAATCCAAACAGGAGACAACAGTCCTCCGAGCAGGGCAGAGGATCCAGGGCGCAGACGGAAGTAGTCCAGAAGAACTGCCGACTGGAAAAGCTCATGACTGCAAAGAGCAGACGGGAAAAGCTCATGACTGCAAAGAGCAGACGGGAAGCCCAGAAGGATGGGGCGGATCGACCACGCCCCACGCACCCACGAAGAGGAAATGACGAAGCGCAGGGAAGAAGCCCACCCCGCCAGCTCTGAACCCCCCCCAAGGGGGAGAAGCCGTCCTCCGACGCCAGCAGAGGCCGGAAGACAACCCAAAGCGCCCACCAACAGCGGGACCAAGCGAGAGGCAACAGAGCAAGCTGCTCCCCCAGCGCCCAGTCAACAAAGAAGGGAACAGAACCCCTTCAGAAAGAAAAAGTACACTACCGAAGTCATGAGGAGAGACTACGGGAATGAAACCACACTTCGCTGGAAGAGGAAGTGAGGGGAGACCTGATCACCACATACAAGATACCCAAGGGAATCGACAGGGTTGAGGACAGGCTATGTAACACAAGGGGCACACGCACTAGGGGACACAGGTGGAAACTGAGTACCCAAAAGAGCCACAGATAGAATTATTTTTTTTTTTTTTTTTTTTTTTTTTTGAGTGTCAGAATGGGAACGGGAAAGCACTAAGAAGTAATGTGGCGACTCCTCACACAAGTAACGAGGCTGACCCCCATATAATGTCACATGTAGACATGACAGAGCCCAAGAGGCACAGGAACCGATACAAGGCAAGAGCTACGAGGAGAGGTTAGAAGCATTAAATATGCCAAAACTAGAAGACAGAAGAAAAAGAGGTGATATGATCACTACGTACAAAATAGTAAAAGGAATTGATAAAATCGACAGGGAAGACTTCCTGAGACCTGGAATTTCAAGAACAAGAGGTCATAGATTTAAACTAGCTAAACACAGATGCCGAAGAAATATAAGAAAATTCACCTTCGCAAATAGAGTGGTAGACGGTTGGAACAAGTTAAGTGAGAAGGTGGTGGAGGCCAAGACCGTCAGTAGTTTCAAAGCGTTATATGACAAAGAGTGCTGGGAAGACGGGACACCACGAGCGTAGCTCTCATCCTGTAACTACACTTAGGTAATTACACTTAGGTAATTACCTGTTGACGGACGGTTGAGAGGCAGGACCAAGGAGCCAGAGCTCAACCCCCACAAGCACAACTAGGTGAGGACATATTGTAAAAGCACAAGCCGCCGACTAGTGGCAAAGAGCACTACGCCGGCCAGGCAAAGAAGGCACAAAACTGCATCAAAAGGCCCACCTCGACAGCAAAACCACAAAGTCCCAGCACAACCACAACATGTGCCAAGACCCAAAAAGCTCAGTCTGCAAGCCAGGAAGACCCCGGAACCCCAAAAGGCAGAACCGGGTCACACGAGGAAACAAAGTCCCCTGAACCCACAAAAGGGGGCCCAAGAGGAAGAAACCTCCAGAACGAAACCAAGGAACCCAAAGGAACCCAGAATCGAACCAGGGGGAGCCCAAACCACCACATTTGCCGGCGGAGAACACCACTAAAAAGCAAAGCACAGACCCCAGCAGAACGCCCTGGGAAAACGGTCCCAACAGACCGAAAACCGAGGGGCAAGGTGTGGGAGCAAGCATACCAGCCAGGGGCACTGAGCCTAAACCCAGAGGCTCAGACCCAAAATCAACACCCAAACGTTCCCAGAGGAACAGGCAACGGCAAGAAAACACCAGAAAAACAAAGAAACGACAACAGGAGAACAAAAAACCCTGCAAAATTTTTGAAAACTCACCAGAGACGCTCGCTCGCACACCCAGACGCATGTAAACAAACCGCAACGCCGCCCTGGTGGCCACGCCGGGAAACCGGCAGACGAAAATGGCCGCCAGCAGGGGCTGTGACTGACGCTTAATACACAAAAACACGCCAGCAAATGTGGGAAGCTAGCAGACTGGAAGGGCGAAAAACGCCGCCCAACAGCAGAAAAACCCCTGAAGGGGCAAAACCGCCCCAGAACTGCTAGCAGGCAACCCCCACAGCCCCGGGAACCAACAACAGAGGCCCCGGGGCAGAGCCGTCCTCCAAGCCCTCCGCCCTTAAAGAAAAGCAAGAGCCCATGGGAAAGGCAACAAGAAAGGGCCGCTGGTAAGACCCAGAAGCCTTGGCAGGAGGCACAGGCTCAAACCTCCGTCCCCAACCCGAACGGGGCATCCCCCGAAAACCGCCCAAGTCTCTGCCGCAACTGAACCCCGCCCCGACCCCGAAACCCGCAGACGGTCCGGAGCCGGGAACATGGAGAGAAAGGGGCGAGCAGCACCTAACCAAACGGGGCGGCCACGGGGCATTCGAGTGGGAAACCAACCTAGCATGTTGCAGCAACCTAACCTAGCTTGCAACACGGATGCCGCCTGTACTCTGAACAGTAATAACATCAGGAGAGTACTGGAGAACAAGCAGAGAATCACTCGCAAGACTCCGGGTCAAGGTGTCAGTGACCCAACAGGCAGCATGACGGAGGTAAAAATGGCGACTGTCACCCGGAGACAAGGGAACAGCAACCAACGATCCCGTTCAAGACGGGTTGGAACCCGGAAGACACATTCAACGGTCCCCCGAGCCCAGACAGGGGTTTCCAGGGCCCGTAGGGTAACAACTACGGGAAGCCCGGGCAAGGTGTTGCTAACCGGTTAAGAAACCCAAACATAACAAAAGGGTAGATTATAGCACTGAAAACCCCTGAGACGTGTACAAGCACGGGGGCCTAGCAGAGGGCCGCCAAACACTACCAGTGGAACTACAACCACCTTAGGCAGACCCCCACCAGGCAAGAAAATGAAAAACAAAAGAAAAACCCCGCAAAAGTACACCGTCTCCAGAGGCAACAGAAACCGGCCGCCGCGTAGGTGGCAGGCTGCGCAACACCTTGACGCCCTAACCAGCACAATACCAATATCTACCCAGGGCCAAACAAGGGCCCCAAGCCCCAGCTGGCCCCAAGGGCGAGGCAAATGCCGAGCAGCAAGAACCTCTACGGGAATGGTTCCCGAACGCCCCAGGGAAGATAACCCTGTTACGCAAGGGCAGTACTCACAGGGCGCTTAGGGAAGTCAGCCACTAAGCACATGCAGCCCCGGCACTGATGAAGTACTCCTGGCCACCGCACACCACAACACACGGCAGTGAACGCCACACAAGGCAAACACCGCCTAGGAAACTGAGGCCAGAGAAGCGTCAATCCCGGTTGACATTAGCGAACGAACTGGAGCTTGGCAGCCGGCGCGGTAGGTCCGGGGCTCCCCCCTCCCCCTCCCGGGGTGGGGAGGGCTGCGCGGACGATCGGCGCGGCAGTAAAGTGTGATGTTTGCTTGTTTGCTTGTTTCCTTGGGATTGTAGGGAGTTTTCTACCTCTCTGTTCGGTTTTTGTTGTAGTTTCTTACCATGTGGGGTTTGTTTTGTTACGCCTACCTTTCTGGGTGCCTAACCCCGGTCGATGGCAGATAAGGAAAACCCCCAACCATATGGGGTTTTCCAGGGCCATTGCTCCCTGAAACCTCTCTGAAGGGGCCAGGTTCTGGCGCTGGTCCCTGGTAGGTCTGAACTCCTTAGCTAATGTCCCGGTCTAACATAACATACATTAGCCCGATAAGCTCCAGGGAGCCGTAGGGGCTCCCCACAGAAAACAAGAAAGGACAAAACAACATGATCAAAAAGGGACGACAACCTACAAAGAGAAAGGAAATGGCATAAAGAATGCCATGAGACTTCATACTGTCGCTGAGAGGAAGACCGCAGGTTGGACACCATCAGAGAAGCCAGAGAAGTGGGACACCCTGAGTACACTAGTACACCTGGCCAACACCCAAACAAATAAGAGGCACAATCCCACGGTAAAATCCAGACAGGAGAACAAGGCCAGCGATTATGTCCGCTCTATAAGACATCAGTCGATGAACTACCAGTGTCAGCGCTTGGCCGCCAGGGCGGGGCCCCCTCCACCCGTCTCCCTCTGAGGAGGGGGGGGGTCGCTAACTAGCAGGTGCTAGTTAGCGAACGCTAACTCGTTTTATTTTTGAGTGGATATTAGCTTGTTTGTTGTTTCCTCTTTGGGGGAGTTCTTGAGTTCTATTCGGTCTTGGGTTGCAATGTTTTACCAATTAGGGTTTGTAATGGTCCTCCTACCTTTCTGGGTGATAATCCTAGTCAATGGTAGGTATGACTATATTCACATAAAGTTGAGTGTTTCATATGCCATTGCTCCCTTCGCCTCTCTGAGGGAACCAGATTCTGGTGTGTGGTTCCTGGTAGGCAGAGAACTCCAATTAACTGATGCTCTAGACTAATGTAATGGATATTAGACTGTTAGCTTCAGGAAGATGTACGGGCTCCCCCCAGAAAAGAGGTAAATAATTTTTTTAGCTGGACACAGAAAAAGTATACATAAATTTTACTATGAAATTTATACAAAAAGCCTAGTGTCGCCTGGTGTACAAAACCCTAGACAATAACATACCATCAATTCTACCAAACTTTAAGATCAAAGCCAGGTTATTCTTTTTAAGTACAGAAAGGGGCTCATGTAACTTGGGACACTTTACTGAATGTTTCATCATAGTCATGAACTTAGAAAACCTGATGAAACATTGAATAACTAAATTTTTCCAAAATGGTAATAAATCTCACTTAGAACAAAACACTGATCTATAAACTTAGCAACAGCTAAAACTTTTTTATTTATTTAAGCATTTTAATGTGATTAAGATGGCTGGAATATGGTGTTAGATCTTACTGCACTTTGCATAAACTAACTATAAAGTAAATAACTTACCTCCAGCCATCCAGGTTGTCTCATATATAGAAACTTTTTATAGTCATCCATCCACACTTCTGCCACACGACGATAGTTCTACAAAGTGAGGGACAGTTTAATATTTGTTGAACTGGAAACTCATGCATAGTTAGATCATTATCATTACCCTCTTTCCCCACCCTCATAGGGTAGGTATCAGTCCAGCAATGATAGCAGAGCAATATATAAAAATAGGTTTAAAGATATATAAATATACATGCTTCCAATCACTATAGTACATAAGAACATCAATATAACCAACATGTATACATTCTGTAAATGTTACTGGAAGCAAAAAAAAGTGAGAAAATAAGAAAAAAATTAAAAACCAGCATTGAATGTAATGAAACGCTAGTTTCTGGGTGAGACCCGGAGGCTCCCTGGAGCTATACCGGGCTGATGTGTATATATTAGACCGTGGTAACAGTCAATTGAAGGAGTTCTAGGCCTACCGAGAACCAGAGCCAGAACCTGGCCCCCTCAAGAGAGGCACGAGGAGCAATGGCCTAAAGACACCCCGTGTAATTAGAAGCAGTCTTTGTCTGCCATCTACCAGGTCAGACCCCCAGAAGGGTAGGAATTCCAAAACAAACAACTGCTGATCAAATAATTTGCAAACCGAAAGCCGAACTAGCAACAGAACTCCCCAATCAAAACCAAGGAAACTAGTATGACGTCACCACAAGCGCAGCGCATCCGCGCATGCACATAAGGGGTATAACTGGGTGACCCTTCACAGTGTTCAAGGGAGAACTTGACAAACATCTCCAAAGGATACCTGATCAACCAGGCTGTGACTCATACGTCAGGCTGTGAGCAGCCACGTCAGGCTGTGAGCAGCCACGTCCAACAGCCTTGTTGACCAGTCCAGCAACGAGGAGGCCTGGTCGACGACCGGGCTGCGGGGTCGCTGAGCACCGGAATCACCTCAAGGTAACCTCATGGTAGGTATCCATCTGCACAACTCCTCCCCTACCCGGGAGGGGGACGGAGAGGTCCCAGACCTCCACGCCGGCAACTCCGGGAGCCTCCGGGTCTCACCCCATTAATGGTATTTCATTGCATTCAACGCTGGTTTTCTGTGGAGAGCACCTTCGGCTCCCCTGAGCTACCTAACCAAAGATAAAGAAAAAGAGGGACTTACCCGGGAGGCAGTCGTCACTTGCTCGTCAACTCGAAGTCGAGATAACTGGCTGCAACCTGCGACCCAAGGCTACACACGTCCGAGAAGGGCCAAGAACATTAATGAGATACCATGCGACCAGGACCCTGTTTGACCTCTAAAAGCCTCATGCCCGAATATCAGCCCAGAACATATTCCTGAAAACAGCAGCCAAAGCCGCGAACTTATGAACCTCGTGGACACAGGGATAGACCGCAGGATGGTTGGACCAAATAATCCTGCAGAAGGCCATGGGAGACCCACGCCCTGGAACAGGAAAGAAGGGAAACCGGGTCCACCCAAAGCTCGTCCCCTGGCACGGAGGCCGTGGTGCGCATATAACGACGAAGAGCTGCAACCGGACACAAAACATAATGCACCCCCGGCCAAACCAACCAAGCATCAACAACCCAAGGACCCCTTCGGAAAGCAGCAGACGCATTCTTCGCCAGAAAAGAAGGAGAAGGCTGCAAACAAATGAAATGACCACCAGGACTGAAAAAGTAGAAACCCCTGCGCTGGAGGAGAGAGCATGAAGCTCCCAGACCCGACTCCGAGAGGCCAATGCCAACAGGAAAAGAGCCTGAGAAAAACAGTCCTGAACCGAGGGAGCCACCACAAACCGAGGAGAAGAGAGAAAAGAGAGCATCCGGTCCAATGACCAGGACGGCTCAGGCGGCGCATGAGCAGGCCGGAGGTGAAACAACGCCCCGAGAAAGCTTGCGGAACGGAGCAGAAGTGACATTCACCCTGAAGGCAAGCTGCAGCAGCTCCGCCAGCGCCGCATGATACAAGGCGACAGTATTTGGCATGAGATGACGGTCCTGAAACAAACAAGAGAGAGAAAGGACAAAACAACCCGATCAGAAATCGAAGACAACCTACGAAGAGACAAAAAATGCTGAAAGAACCTCCAGGAAATTTCATACTGCCATCTAGACAAAACTCGCAGATGGGACACCATCAACGAAGCCACCTGATCACCACACAAGTGGTGATACACCCACGTCAAAACCGTCCATTCCATGGAAAGGGGAATGAACCGAGACAGGCCATCTGCCAGGACGTTTGATATCCCCTGAACATGAACCGCCAGGAGAGCCAAACCCCGAGAACTCAGCAGACAAGTCACCCAAAGCAACCAGCCCCAAAAAAACCAAGGACCGCATCGAACCCCCGCGGTTCAGGCAATGAACTACTGGGGAGCAGACCGAATGGAGCCGGATCGTTGCTCCTCGAATGACCTGAATCCTCTGAAGCGAATGCCACACCGCCGCAAACTCCCACCCCGTGCTGTGAGCTCGACGGAAGGACAGACCGCACCGACCTTGGCCAGTCTGGTGAACACTTGTCACAAAACTCTAGCCAAGAGACGAGGCATCCGTGAACACATCGAGCGAGGGCTCGAGGAGGCACCACAGCACAGAACCCCGAAAAACCTGCAGAGGAAGCCGGTGATGCAGCAGCCAACGCAAGGCTCCTGGGTTCCGAACCCACCGATCGCGAGAGCCGCGGAAGGGATGACCCCGAAGAAACCAGAACATCCGCCGAAACCAGATCCAACCCCGAAGGGTAGGACAGCACAGCGAAGTTCAGGCTCCCACACAGCTGCTTGAACAAGCGACGTGTGACCCAGGTGCCCTCCAAAAACAGCTGGAGGCGGGTCCGCAGCCACAACAGCGTCGCAGGAGGAAGAGACAAGGAAGCGGTCCGAGAGTCCCACACAAGACCCAGCCAAGTCCGAACCTGAGAGGGAACCAAATGGGACTTCCTCCAGTTCACCAAGAACCTGAATCCGGTGAGCTGGGAAAGAACCAAATCCTTGGCAAGCAGACAAGCGGACTGGCTGGGAACCCACACCAGCCAGTCATCGAGGTAAGGCAGAACCCGAACCCCTAAAAGACGCAAATGGGTCACCATGACCCAGGTAAGGCGTGTGAACACTCGAGGAGCCAGATCCAAGCCGAATGGAAGGCAACAAAAGCGGTAAGCTTGTCGGCCTACGACAAAACCGAGCCAGTCCCTGAACCGTGGATGAATCGGGACGTGCCAATACACGTCCTGGAGGTCCAGACACACCATCCAGGCACCCGGCACCAAAAGCAGCCGGACCTGAGACAGTGTGGTCATTCGAAGGGAGGGGCAAAAGACCCAGGGATTCAGATGAGACAAGTCCAGTATGAATCGCAGATCTGCACAGTCCCGTTTCGGAACTGAAAACAGGCGGGATACCCACCTGAGGGACGTTCTCATTTCGACCACACCCAAGCAAACCCACTCCCGATGACCTAACAGAACACAGGAGAAGAGGCCTACCCTGTCAGCCCTGATCCCCCCGAAGAAAGGGGAGCAACTCAACGCCACCACAGGCCAGAGGAAACGACCTGAAATTGAAATGCCCACGAATCGTGGGACCAGGCAAGAGCAAACAGAGCGAGCCTTCCCCCTATTGCCCCGTCAATGGGGCGACCCGCGAAAGAGCTGACGACCTCCCTACGAGAGCCTGACTGACGCTCAAAAGTGATCACTGCGCTGACCAGACGCCGACGGCTCCAGAGTAGGTGCCGGCCCCAAATCTGGCACTACTGGCTTACGACAACCAAAGGAACCCCAAGACTTAACTCAACCCTTCCAGGCAGGACCACCACAGCCCCCCCGGAGAACCAACAAGTTCGACATAGGCCGGCAACTAGACAGAGCCGCTTGCAGAAAATGAACCACCGCAGATTCTGCAAACAATTACGGACAAAAAGGGGATGAAAATCTAAGAGCCAGGGCCCAAGCCGATTCCAAAGAGTGGACGAGCACCGCCTGTCGTCACGCGAGATGAGAAGCAAAGATCAGGGACACTGCCTCCCTCAGAATCAGCACAAACAACTTCAACAAGGCAGCCGACACCCAAGCTGCTGAAGCAAACACACCGGACATCGGCCTAGATCCCAGTTCCTGCACATCCTCACCGAGCCAGTCCGAAGACAGCTCCAGTAGAGAAAAGAAACGCAAGACCGAAACCAAATGCCCTCGGGTTGCTCAAATCCTCGGCCACCAGGGACGCCAGAAGGGAGGGAACCTGCACATGAAGCTGAATCTGACCGACATCACGAGGAAGGACGGGGGTGAACAAGCACGGATTGAGGTGCTCACATTTGCCCCCTAAGTAAACCTGAACAACCGTAGTCATTTTCTGCCATTCAAGCGCACGGGTCTGACAGAACGAATGCCACGCCCCCAATGAAAAGAATGTGCAGTCCGCCAACCAGGAAGACTCCAGCACCTCGTAATGCATCCAGATAGAAAATGAGGAGCCAAACTCGAAAGAAGAAGGATCCATTACCGAGGCGTAATCCGGGTCTCGCAAGAGGTAAGCTGCAAGGGCTTCCCGCTCCACCTTTGATGTGATGCGGGAAGGCAAAAACCTCTAGAAGGGAACCGGGGAACCCAAGGGAACCTGGAACCGAACCTGGGGAGGAATCGCATCCATATCAAACTTGTACAGGGAGGGGGGGACAGGAAAACCCCTCCCCCTGTAACAACAAGCCCCGTGCCGAGGGTACCAACACCCAAGCGGGGTCAAACGGGGCCCAAGCACCCCAAGTCAACTCCTCCTCAGCCCCGGGAACCTCCACGTCAGGACCTGGGGCCAAGCTGTCCTCCAAACCCTCTGCCTCTGGAGAAAAGGCAGAGTCCGCCGGAAAAGCCGGGATGAAGGGGGCCCGCTGGCACGACCCAAGGGCTCCAGCAGGAGAAACAGGCTCGAATTCCTCCGTCACCGATCTGGAAGGGGCATTCCCCAAAGCCGCCTGAGACTCCTCACCAGGCAAACCCTGCCCCGACTCTGAAACCCTCAGACGTTTGGGAGCCGGGAGCAGGGGGGAGGGACAGCAGGATGAATCAGAGCAGGGGAAGGACTAAGGGGTGCAGATGAAACCAAAGTCAAGGCGACTAACACCCTCAAGTCCGGGTCCCTATAACCAAAATGGGGCAGCTGTGGGGCATCCGGAAAGGCAACCAACCTTGCGCGTTGCAGCAACCTAAACCTTGCATGCAGTGCCAAAGCTGCTTGCACCTGAATATCAATCTCATTGGACTGGGTGAATTGGAGTACAAACAAGGAACACCACTCGCAGGACTCCAGGTCAAAGGCGTCATTGACCCAACAAGCAACATGGCGGAGACAAAGACAGTGATTGTCACCCTGAGTCAAGGGGACAGAGCAACCTTCAAACTCGCACAAGGCGAGGTGGGACTCTGAGGTCTCTTCCATCGGACCACTGAGCCCCCAAGGGGGTTTCCAGGGCCCTTAGGCTGACTGCTAAGGGAAGCCCAGATGAGGTACTGCTAACCAGGGTTAGCAAGCAAACAAACTACAGTGGCACCTCGACTTACGATTGCCCCTACTTACGATAATTTCGAGTTACGATGTAAATTTCATCGAAAAATGCGACTCGACATCCAATGGTGTTGTCGACTTACGATATTTGTTGGTACACGTTCGGGTCGACCAAGCGTGTGGTTCCCGGTCATGCGGCCGACCTGCCTCAGTTTACTACAGTTGCCCGCTTAGTGACGATCACGCCTATAAGAAATTTTGCTTTTGTGGTGATTTTTTGCATTTTGAACATTAAAGTAATTATTATATATCACGCCATGAGTCCCAGGAAAGCAGTGGTAAGGCTCAACATATAAGATCCCATGTAAGGATGACCATAGAGCAGAAACAAGAGATCATTCGTAAATATGAAGATGGTGTGTGGGTTGTTGGACTGGCTAGGCAGTACAACAAATCTCAGTCAACGATATCCATCATACTGGCTAAGGAAAAAGGACATTATGGGTGCTAAAGTGATGCTTTATTACAGACAAATGTTAAAACGAAGGGGAAAAACAAATGTCTCTTGACAAATTTGTAGTGAGACAAACAAGCACTGAACCACAACCAGGTCCTAGTGGTATTCAGGCAAAACGTAGGAGAGAGAAAACATCACTGCCTGATGTTATAATGGAAGGGGACTCCCCTCCTCCCCCCTCATCACCATCTTCCATATGCCATCAAGACCCCTCCATAAAGGTAAGATAAACGTAGGTACTGTATTGTAGTTAGAAAAAAAACATTGTATTCAGTAAAAAATGTATTTGTATGTTAATATTTTGGAGGGTGGGGAATGGATTAATTCAAATCCCCTTATTTCTTATGGGAAAAATCGCTTCGACTTACGATATTTCGACTTACGATCCGTCTCTGGGAACAGATTAGCATCGTAAGTCGCGTAAGTCGAGGCCCCATTGTATAAGCTGAACCCCTGCGACGTGTGCAAGAACAGGGACCTAGTGGAGGGCCACCAAAATCCTACAAGTGGTCCTACTGCCACACCAGGCAGACCCCCGCCAGGCAAAACTAAACAAAAATAAAAGAAAAACCCAGCAAAAGCACAACGTCTCCAGGGGAACAGAACCGGTTGCTATGCGTATATCAGACAGCTGCACAGTACCTTGCGCCCCTGCCAGCAACGAAACTACCTGCTACCCAAGGGAAAACAGGAACAAGAACCACCCTAGCTGAACCCCAAGGGCGGGCAATCACCGAGAAGCAACAGAACCAAGCGGAGGTAGTTCCCGAATGGCTCAGGGAAGATAACCCTGAAGCCGCAAGGGCAGTACTTACAGGGCACCTAGGGAAGGTGGCGCTAGGTGCATGCAGCCCCCAGTACTCTTGTGTTACTCCTGGCTCGCATGATACCAAAACTGAACACCACCACCACACTGCAGCACTTCTCAAAGGATGGAGCCAGAGTCGATCAACTGTTCACCCTCACAACAACCTGTGAACTGAGGAGAGTTGCTGGCGTGGAGGTCTGGGACCCCCCTGTCCCCCTCCTGGGGAGGGGGGGGGTGTGCAGACAGATGTGCGGCATTTGTGGTGACGTCATACTAGTTTTCTTGGTTTTGATTGGGGCGTTCTGTTGCTAGTTCTGCTTTTGGTTTGCAAATTATTTGATCAGCAGTAATTTGTTTTGGAATTCTTACCTTTCTGGGTGCCTGACCTGGTAGATGGCAGACAATGACTGTTCCCAATTACATGGGGGGTGTCTTTAGGCCATTGCTCCTCGTGCCTCTCTTGAGGGGGGCCAGGTTCTGGCTCTGGTCCCCGGCAGGCCTAGAATTCCTTTGACTGACTGTTGCCACGGTCTAATATATACACATCAGTCCGGTATAGCTCCGGGGAGCCGAAGGGCTCTCCACAGAAAAGAGTATATACTGTACTGCATTTTTCTGCGTTTAACTTACCCTAGCTATAAAGTTGTCTTTTCGAGGGTTTGGGAAAGGGGCAAATTTGCGATATATATGTCCAATCCTGGAGCATGGAGCATCAACCATAGTGCCATGGCACTGCCATACTTTGAAAGACAACTCGTACTGTTCTCCTCCCCAAATGTCCAGACCTGGGTCATACCCACCCAGTTCCCAAAAGAACTTGGAGCTTATTGCAAACAATCCACCAGCCATGACTGGACTCCTGTTGAAGTAAAAAATAATTTGACTTATACTGTATATTTTTATAAACAATATATTCAACCAACATATCTTCCTGTTTACTTTTGAGACCACATAGTCCATTAAATTTCTATATCTTTGGTGTCTTCCTCTTTCATGAAGATCACTTTCTTGAGAATGTAACTTCGTGTAGTCTTAACCATATATTTTAACCATACTGTACCTACTAATCTTTGTCAAATTTTCTTACAATGTACCTGATTACATTTCTTAATTTTGCTAGAAATTATGCACCTACTTAAATTATGCACCTACTTAAAATTATTTGTTAGATTAAAAAGGACCTGCCCGACATAGAATGCGTGTTAGTGGCTTTACAAGAATGTAAAAACATCAGTGCTTTGTACTCTCATAAACCCAATGTACCTTCTTGTATATATATAAATAAATAATTTAATAAATAAATAAATAAAAAATAAAAAATAACTAATAAAGAAAAAACAAACTATTTTTAGTCATTAACAGCTTTCAGAGGATCACTCACAACATATGTGAAGCAGGCACTATGTAAATCAGCCCAGAAATAAAATTGAACAAAAGAATAAAAATCACTGTAAAATAAAACTGACTGAAAAATATTTAATGAGAAAACTGAAATTAAGAAGAGATCTTTCAGTATCTTTAATTACCATTTACAATGCTTTACCCCTTTTGTCTAGTCGTTAGATGAATTTGTATAACATGCTCAGATGCTCTTAAGTACTACTAGAGCTTATAACAATAAGATATTGTACTACAGTTTACTTAATGTGAATTAGCACATACTTTATCAGTAATTTATGAACTTTGTTGATTCAAGCATCACAACAGTCTGGAATCTGTCACTTGTTTTTTTCCTCGTTGCTTTCATCCTTTATATGTTTTGCCTTGAGAATGACTTCAGACTGTGTACTATGGAGGAATTATGAATGAGGATGTGGGAATGAATGAATGAATGAATGAATGAATGAATGAATGAATGAATGGAGGCCCAGAACTTAGTAAATTAGGTTACAGGAATGTAAAATAATGATAAAGCATTCCAACACAATGAAAGAAGCAATCCATTCTGACTCACAATATGCAAATTTGACACACTACAGTACTTACTATGGAACATAATAAAATTGTAATTACAGTACTTGAGCATAGTTACATAATGAGAGTCATGCTTGTGGTGATATTTCTGAATTGTGTATTTCTGGGAATATACTTATTGCTGTCTCTGAAAGCACAGATATAAAATGATTTATAAAAACATACTTGAAGGGTTCAGGCATGTTAGCCTCATCCTCTGGCAACACTGGCAATCTCTTGTAGTAAAATTCCCAGTCAAAGGCACCGCGACGTCCTTCATCCTGAGCCCGGTACTCAAATGTTTCAAAATCAACCACATCGATGAAAGGACAAACTGCAGTCTTATAATTATTTGCAATTGGTTCTGAAAAAAAAACAGTGTTGAATGTAATGAAACGCCATTTTCTGGGTGAGCCTTGAAGGCTTCGTGAAAATATAAAACTGACATGTGCCATATTAGTTTGGTGCCATCAATCCCTCGAGTTCTATGCTGCCTGAGCCCAACAGGGTTTTCCAGGCCCATAGGGTACGTTAGCCCTACGGGAAGCCCAGGCACTAGGACCAGCTAAGCTGGTAACCCGTCTGCTGCAAGAAAACTGACACTCAGTGGTCGCCGTGAAACCCTCAGGGCAAAAGAGGAGGACCACCAACACAACTTAGGCTAGTGTAATGGGAAGCTAGGCAGACCACCTCTGCCAAGTAAGCGAGTATTCACTAAGAAAACAAGGAAAAAAAAAAAATTACCCCGAAGCAACACACACACACAAATCAACCGGTCCACAGAGAGAATCATTGGCTGCAGTGCGCCCCACCCAGCAAAAACTCACTCCCTACCCGGGACAAGACGGGAAGCCCAAGACCCCTGGCAGACCTCAAGGGTGAGAACAACACCAAGCGATGAAGCACTCAAACGGGAGTGTAATCCGAACATCTCAGGGGAAGGTAACCCTGACACACAAGGGAAGTATTTACCGAAAGTATTTTCATGCTACGTCGTTCATTTTGGTATCAAATTGTTCACAATAGAATTCTCTAAATTACTACAGTGGAATCTTGAGTGAAGAGCAGCTCCATCTACAAGCATTTCGAGTAACGAGCGAGCCACTCACCAAAAAGTTGTCTCGATTGATGAGCTTTCGTTCGATTAAACGAAAAAACCACATGGTGCTCCCTAACGTTCTCACAAATTCTCAGACGCCTCCGACAACAGTGTTCTAGTTGTATCGCTCAGGACAAGCATCCCTCTTCATATATTTGTACTTTTTTTTTTAACTTGAAAAACCAGAGAATCAAAATTAATTTTAAAATTGAATGTTGAAAACTTTAGATTTTCAATTCAGAATAAAACATATGAACTATCATTAATTGTTCATTTAATGTTATTATTCTCTCTGAATAGCATATGATCTTCATTTTCATTTAATGAGAATATAGGTTTTTAGTATAGTTTACTGTAAAAAAGATCGTCAATAGGACATTTGAAATATGCGGCAAATTTAGACCAAAAAAAATTATAACTCCAAATATATAAAGTTTGTAAAAAATCCATTCTGATGTGATTGTAGAACAGACAGCAGAGCACACAATACATCAAAATAGTGACAATCAGTTTTAATAACTGAAATTTTAGAAGCCACTCAAAGTTGAAACTCTGGTTTCTGAGTTAATTGAAGTTCAAGTTATCAACAATGAATAAAGGTAGTTTTAATTCGTTAATTTAATTGTATGTTTTAATAAAAATTGTTTGGCATTCATACTCGAATATGTGAAAGTTGTAGGTCAATATGTGTTGAAATGAAGTCAAGAAAAAATAACTACCAAAAAACACAAAATATAGGGATAATTATAATAAATATAATGATTTAGGGGTATATTTAAGATATCTTTTATATAAGTGAAAAAGCCCTAATATAGTCCCTAATCATCAAAACAACCTAAAGAGACAAAGAAAATAGAGTTTGAAATCAGAGAAAAATCAGCCACAAAAAATTAAAAGTACCAAGTTTTGCTAATTGTGACTGACTTATTTGTTGACCAATTTCATTCTATCTTCACATAGTTATGAAAACATATGCATTCTCCAAGATGTAAAAGTTAAAACAAAATCAGATAATAAACAAAGGAGAAAAAACAAGCGTTGAATGTAATGAAACGCCATTTTCTGGGTGAGACCCAGAGGCTCCCTGGAGCTTTACCAGGCTGATATGCTAATGTCAGACTTTGGCATCAGTCATGTGTATGGAGTTCTAGGGCCTACCAGGGACCACGGCCAGAACCGGGCCCCCTCAGAGAGGCAAGGGGAGCAATGGCCTATAGAAGCCCCCGTGTGGTTGGAAGCATTCTATGTCTGCCATCGACCGGAACAGGCACCTAGAAAGGTAAGCGCCTCAAAACAAACCCCTATTCTGGTTAAAATTGCTACCAAAAACCGAACTAGTGGATAGAACTCCCCAACCAAAAACAAGCAAACTAGTGTGACGTCACACACCGCCGCGCCGCTGTCTGCGCAGCTCCGCCCTCCCCAGGAGGGGGAAGGGGGAGCCCCAGACCCCCCGCGCCGGCTACCCACACCTCAGTTCTTGAGGCTGGATGTCAAAAACGCGAAAAATCGCCGACCGGAGGAAAGGAGGGATGCCAGGGAGCCTCCGGGACTCACCCAGAAAATGGCGTTTCATTACATTCAACGTTGGTTTTCTGGGGGGAGCCCCGTCGGCTCCCCGGAGCTAACTACCCACAGACAGAAAAAAGAGGGACTCACCCGGGACGCGGTCGTCGCTCACTCCTCAACTCGAAGCCGAGACAACTGGCTGCAACCGCCGACCCAAAGCAACACAGGCCCAACGAGGCCCAGGGACATTCACAAGGTAACGAGCAGCCAGAACCCTGTTCGACCGCCCGAATATCAGACCAAGACATATTCCCAAAGACGGCAGCAAGAGCCGCGAACTTACGAACGTCATGGGCACGGGGATAGACCGCAGGCTGGCTGGACGTAATAACCCTGCGGACAACCTGAGAGACCCGAACCCGCGAACAGGGAAGAAGGGAAACCGGATCAACCCACAGCGCGTCCCCGGACACAGAAGCTGTGGCACGCAAATAACGGCGAAGCGCCGCAACCGGACACAAAACATGATGCACCCCCGGCCTGACCAACCAAGCATCAACCACCCATGGACCCCTCCAGAACGCAGCAGTCTCATTCTTCGCCAGAAAAGAAGGAGACGGCTGCAAATGAACAAAACAATCACCATGACCAAAAGAGTGACCACCACGACCTGGCACGACCTGCGCCAGGGGAGAGCATGAAGCTCCCCTACCCGACCCCCAGAGGCCAAAGCCAACAAGAAAAGTGCCTTGGAAAAACAATCCTGGACCGAAGGGGCCACAACGAAACGAGGAGATGAAAGGAAAGCGAGCACTCTGTCCAAAGACCAGGACGGCTCAGGCGACGCATGAGCAGGCCGGAGGTGAAACAATGCACGAGACAGCTTGCGAAACGGCGCAGACGTAACATCGATACCGAAAGCAAGCTGAAGCGGCTCTGCCAGCGCCGCACGATACGAAGCGACAGTGTTAGGCATAAGATGACGGTCCTGAAACAACCACGAGAGGAAGGACAAGACCACCCGAACAGACAAGGAACTAACACGACGAAGACACAAAAAAGAAACGGAAGGACCGCCAGGAAACTTCATACTGCCGCCAAGAAGAAGCCCTCAGGTGGGACACCAACAAGGATGCCACCTGATCACCATAGAGATGATGATAGACTCGAGTCAAAAAAACCATACGCGAAGACTCGAGGAGAAGATCGAACCAGCCACGTGACGTACCGGCCCGATCTGCTGAAAGAGGCGGAGCCGCGGGAAAACCCTCGGGTTCGGACACCGAGCAACCAGCGCCTGAAACCAAGGCTGGGCCGGCCACCAAGGGGCCAGAAAAACAACTCTCCCCTGGTAAGTCTGTAAGCGAGTCAGGACCTGGAGCAACAGCCGAACCGGGGGAAAGAGGTACAGGAACCCCCACCTCGACCAGTCTAGCCGAAAAGCATCGACCCCGACGGCCTCGCAATCGGGGAAGGGTGCCGCATAAACGGGAAGACGCCGCGACCACGCCGACGCGAAGAGGTCCACTTCGGGGCGCCCGAACGTCTGGCAAAGCCAACGGAAGGACTCGTCGTCGACCGTCCACTCCGTGGAGAGGGGAACGAAGCGAGACAGGGCGTCGGCCAAGACGTTGGACACGCTCCGTACGTGAACCGCCAGGAGAGCCAAACCCCGAGAACTCAGCAGACGAGTCACCCGAAGCGACCAACCCCAAAGAGACAAGGACCGCATTGAACCCCCGCGGTTCACGCAATGAACCACTGGAGAGCAGTCCGAATGGAGCCGAATCGTCGATCCGCGGGCCACCCGAATCCTCCCCAGAGCAAACCACACTGCCGCGAACTCCCGCACCGTGCTGTGAGCTCGACAGAAGGACGGATCCCAACGCCCCTGGCCGGGCTGGTGAGCACTGGTCACAAAACCCCAGCCGAGAGACGACGCATCCGTGTACACATCGAGCGAGGGCTCGGGTAGGCGCCAAGGCACTGAACCCCGAAAAACCCGAAGAGGAAGCCAGTGACGCAGCAACCGACGCAAGGCCCCTGGGGGTCGAACTCTGCGATCGCGAGAGAGGCGGAAGGGGGAACCCCGAAGGAACCAGAACAGCCGTCGAAGCCAAACCCGACCCGGCGGGTAGACCACCATCGCGAAGTTCAGGCTCCCGCACAGCCCCTCGAGCAACCGCCGGGTGACCCGAGGGCCTTCCAGAAACAGCCGAAGGCGGGACCGCAGCCGCAGGAGAGACTCCGGAGGGAGAGACAAGGAGGCGGTTCGAGAATCCCAAACGAGACCCAGCCAAGTCCGAACCTGAGAGGGAACCAGATGGGACTTCCTCCAGTTCACCAAGAACCCGAACTCGGCGAGCTGGGAAAGAACCAAATCCCTGGCTAGCAAGCAAGCTGACTGGCTGGGAGCCCAAACCAGCCAGTCGTCGAGGTAGGCCAACACCCGAACACCTAGGAGACGCAAACGAGCCACCACAGCCCGTGTAAGGCGCGTGAACATGCGAGGTGCCAGGTTCAACCCGAACGGGAGACAACGAAAGCGGTAACTCAGGCGCCCCACAACAAAAACGAGCCAGTCCCTGAACCGCGGATGAATCGGGACATGCCAATAAGCGTCCCGGAGGTCCAGGGGCACCATCCAAGCTCCTGGCTCAAAGAGGAGCCGAACCTGAGACAGCGTAGTCATCCGAAAGGAGGGGCAATGAACCCAGGGGTTCAGACGGGACAAGTCCAGAATGAACCGCAGGTCCGCGCAGTCCCGTTTCAGAACCGGAAACAGACGGGAAACCCATCTGAGGGACGATGTCGTTTCGACGACGCCCAAGCGTACCCACTCCAAGACAACTCGACAGAGCGCAGGGGAAGAAACCTGCCCTGCCAGCCCCGACCCCCCAAAGGGGGGAGGGGCCACCCAACGCCACCGCAGGCCGCGAGACACGACCCGAAAGGCCCACGAATCGTGGGACCAGGCGCGGGCGAACAGTGCAAGCCGCCCCCCCCATCGCCCCGTCAAGGGGGCAAACCGCGAAAGGGCCGGCGACCCTTACGAGACCCAGAACCCCGCACAGCGCGAACACCGCGCCGACCAGATGAGGGAGGGTCCGCAGGAGGAGCCAACCCCGAACCTGACACCAGAGGCCTACCACGACGAGAGGAACCCCGAGCCCTGGCACGACCTTTCCGGGAAGACCCACCCCGGGACCCCCGGAAAACCAACAAGTCCGACATCGGACGACAAGCCGCCGACGCACCCTGAATAAACTGCGCCATGGCCGACTCCTCAAACAGGAGAGGACAAAAAGGGGAAGAACGCCTAAGAGCCAGAGCCCAAGCAGATTCCACGGAGGAACCCAGCACCGCCTGCCGACATGCGAGACGGGAAGCATAAAACAGGGAAACCGCATCCCGCAAAATCGGCGTGAACAGCTTCAACAAGGCAGCCGACGAACGCGCAGCCGAGGACAAGGTGCCGGACCCCGGGACGGACCCAAGCGTCCCCACATCCTCCACGAGCCAATCCGAAGACAGCTCCAGGAGGGAAAAGAACCGCAACGCCGAAGCCAAAAGGCCCCGGGCGCGCAAGTCCTCCGCAACGAGCGCCGCCGAAAGGGAGGGAACCTGCACATGGAGCTGAATAACGCCCACATCGCGGGGAAGGGCAGGGGCAAACAAGCACTCATTCAGGTACTCAAGTTCGCCCCCCAGGAAAACCTGAAGCACCGTGGAAACTTCCCGCCACTCCAGCGTGCGGGAACGACAGAAGGAATGCCAGGAATCCAGAATAAACAAGGGGTAGTCTGCTAGCCAGGACGACTCCGGAACCTCGTAACGGAGCCAGAAAGGGAACGAAGTCCCAAACCTGAACGTGGATGGATCCATTTCCGAGGCATAATCCGGGTCACGCAGGAGGTAAGCTGCAAAGGCCGCTCGCACCACACCAGGTTGGATGCGATAAGCCGAAAACCTCCGGAAGGACGGAACCGACGTACCCGGGGGAACACGTAACCGAACCCGGGGAGGGGCCGACACCAAATCCAACTCGTACGCAGAGGGGGGAAAAGAAAACCCCACTCCTTGTAACAATAAGCCCCGCTCAGTGGGAAGAAAAACCCAGGCAGGGTCCAGCGGGGCCCAAGGCCCCCAAGTCAGCCCCTCCCCAGCCTCGAGGTCCTTCACCACAGGACCCGAGGTCGAGTCCTCTCCCCAAGCCCCGAACCCACAAGACAAGGATGGAGCAGCCGGAAAAGCTGGAGGAAGGGGGGCCCACTGGTCAGACGCTGAAGCTTCGGCCGGGAGACAAGACTCGAATGCCTCTGCCGCCCCCCCGGAAGGGGCACCCCCCGAAGCTGCCCGAGTCTTGAGATCAAGTAACCCCTGCTCCGACCCCGAAACCTTCAGACGCTTCGGGGCCGGAAGCAGGGGCGGGGGACCAGAACGAACAGAAGGGGAAGGACGAGGAGGTGTGGACTGAACCAGGATCGAAGCGACCCCCACCCCCAAGTCCGGGTCTCGAAAAGCAAAGCGGGGCAGCCCCGGGGCATCCGGGGAAGCAACCAACCGAGCGCGTTGCAACAGACGAAACCTAGACTGCAACGCACGCGCCGCCTGTACCCGAATAGAATCATCAGAGGATTGGGTAAATTGAGTCACAAGCAAGCAGCAACACTCACAGGACTCAGGGTCGAAAGTATCACCGACCCAACAGGCAGCGTGGCAGAGGTAAAAACAATGAGGGCAACCCTCAAACTCGCACACAGCGAGTGGGGACTCCGGGGTCACATCCATCGGACCCACGCGCCCCCTAGGGGATTCCCAGGGTCCTGAGCGTTTACTTTAAGAGGACTCGCGCTCAGGTAGTCCCAGGCAGGGTGCTGCAAACTAGCACCCAAAACTACCAAGCAAACTTCTAAAGCTGAACCCCAGGGACGTGTACTCTCACGGGGACCTAGCAGGGGGCGCCACCGAGGAGAACAGTGGAAGGGCAAAAACAAACTGAATTAAATGACAGAACCCCCCACCAGGCAAAAACAAAAACAAAACCCCGCAAGAGGACAGCGAACCCCAAGGAACAGAGCCGGCCGCGATGTCGGGAAATACAAGCTGAGCAGCACCCTGCGCCCCTAACAGTGCAAACTGCCTCTTACCTGCCGGTAACAAGGGAGAACAGAACACCCAAGAGCCCAACAGGCGGCCGAAAAACCGAAAGGTAAAACGGACCAGCAGAGGCAGACCCCGAGGAGCCTGTGGAAGGTGGCCCCAAGCCCCAAGGGCAGTACTTACAGGGCACCTAGGGAAGGCAGCCCTAGGCGCATGCAGCCCAAGTACTGAAGATAACTCCTGGCTCTCGCACCCACAAAACCAACACCACACGCAAAGCACAGTGCAGTAGCGACACCGGAGCCAGAGCACACGACCATTGCCTATAGCATCAGCCTCAAGAACTGAGGTGTGGGTAGCCGGCGCAGGGGGTCTGGGGCTTCCCCTTCCCCCTCCCGCGGAGGGGGGAGCTGCGCAGACAGCGGCGCGGCGGAGTGTGATGTCACACTAGTTTGCTTGTTTTCGGTTGGGGAGTTCTATCCACTAGTTTAGTTTTTGGTAGCAATTTTAACCAGAATAGGGGTTTGTTTTGAGGCGCTTACCTTTCTGGGTGCCTGTTCCGGTCGATGGCAGACATAGAATGCTTCCTACCACACGGGGGCTTCTATAGGCCATTGCTCCCCTTGCCTCTCTGAGGGGGCCCGGTTCTGGCCGTGGTCCCCGGTAGGCCTAAGAACTCCATACACATGACTGATGCCAAAGTCTGACATTAGCATATCAGCCTGGGATAGCTCCGGGGAGCCGACGGGGCTCCTCCCAGAAAAAAAAAAATTCCCTTAAAAAATTATTTTTGGGACATTGATGAAAGCAACATATATTAATATTGGACAATGTATTTATATGATATATAACAAAATAGATCATACTGTATTAACATACTTATTCATTATGTTTTGTGTCATTATGTATTACTCGGCAATGATATAAAAGGCACCAACTGCATATCCACTTTGTGGACACTTCTTACTACTATTTTTCTTCTTTGAGCATAGGACAGGTGCTTGCATTTCTTTATTACAGTACTGCATAATCCTTCAGTTACAATTAACAATAAACCAATATTGGTTACAATAAACCAGTCTCCGTGGTGCAGTGGTAGGATACTCGCCTGGCGTTCCGCGAGCGCTTTGTCATGGGTTCGTATCCTGGCCGGGGAGGATTTACTGGGCACGAATCCTTAACTGTAGCCTCTGTTTAACTCAATAGTAAAATGAGTACTTAGTTGTAACAACGATTCTTCGTGGCGGGGATCATATTCCAGGGACCTGCCCGAAACGCTACACGTACTGGTGGCTGTACAAGAATGTAACAACTCTTGTATATATCTAAAAAAAAAAAAAAAAAAAAACCAGCGTTGAATGTAATGAAACGCCATTTTCTGGGTGAGCCCCGGAGGCTCCCTGGAGCTTATCGGGCTAATGTGTGTTATGTTAGACCGGGACATTAGCTAAGGAGTTCAGACCTACCAGGGACCAGCGCCAGAACCTGGCCCCTTCAGAGAGGTTTCAGGGAGCAATGGCCCTGGAAAACCCCATATGGTTGGGGGTTTTCCTTATCTGCCATCGACCGGGGTTAGGCACCCAGAAAGGTAGGCGTAACAAAACAAACCCCACATGGTAAGAAACTACAACAAAAACCGAACAGAGAGGTAGAAAACTCCCTACAATCCCAAGGAAACAAGCAAACAAGCAAACATCACACTTTACTGCCGCGCCGATCGTCCGCGCAGCCCTCCCCACCCCGGGAGGGGGAGGGGGGAGCCCCGGACCTACCGCGCCGGCTGCCAAGCTCCAGTTCGGAAGCTAAGCTTCAACCAACGCGAAAAAACCGCCGACCGGTGGGAGGGAGGGTTTCCAGGGAGCCTCCGGGGCTCACCCAGAAAATGGCGTTTCATTACATTCAACGCTGGTTTTCTGTGGGGAGCCCCTACGGCTCCCTGGAGCTTCATACCCAAAGAGAAGGAAAAGAAAGGGCTAACCCGGGAGGCGGCCGCCACAAACTCTGCAACGCAAAGCCAAGACAACCGGTCGCAAACCTGCGACCCAAGGCAACAAGAACGCCCAAGAACAGACGCACACATGGATGGGCGGCCAAAAACCTGTGCGACCCACAATTCCCTGCGCCCGAAATGAGCCCGAGACGTCACCAACACAGCAGCAATTGCTGCAAACGTCTGAACAGCACGGGCGCAAAGACAGACCACAGTAAGAAGGAAAACACTGCGGACAACCCGGGAGACCCGAGCCCTGAAAACAGGGAACGAAGGAACCGGATCAACCACAGCGCATCCCCAGGCACGGTACGCCGGCAACAGCAAAAAACACAACTGGACAACACAGGACGCACCCCCCGGCCAAACCAAACAAGTACCAATACCCCAAGAACCCCTCCGGAAAGCAGCCGTCTCGACCGTCGCCAGGACAGAGAAAGGCTGCACACCAATAAAGCTACCACCAGTACCAAAGAGGAGGAAACTGAAACCGAAGGGGCTACCACAAACTGAGGGGAAGAGAAGAAGGCACCCGGAACAAGGACCAGGATGGCTCAGGCGACTCATGAGCAGGCCGGAGGGGAAACAAAACACGAGAAGACGTAATAAACGTCATACAGTCTCCAAGACGAAGCTCACTGGTGGGACACCGTCAACAAAGCCACCTGAACACCATAGAGATGGCGATACCTGCGTCAAAATACCAGACGCGAAGAGCCAAAGAGAAGGCCGAACCAGTCACGGACAGGACCGATTCGGCCTGCTGAAAGAGGCGAAGCCTCAGGAAAAACGCCCCGGGTACGGACACCTATCAAGCAGCGTCTGAAAAGAAGGCCGGGCCGGCCACAGTGGAACCATAAGGACTGTTCTCGTGGGAATGGGCTGCAACTGAGCCAGAACCCGAAGCAACAGCTGGACCGGGAGAAGAGGTACAGGTACCCCCCACCTCGACCAGGCCTGCCGAAAGCCTCCACCGTGAAGTCCTCGCAGGTGGGAAGGGCGCCACAAAACGGGCGACGCCTAGACCACGCCGACCCGAAGACGTCCATGGCCAGGAGTCCATAAGCCCAACAGAGCCAACAAAACGAATCGGCGACGACTGGCCAACCCACGAAGAGGAATGAACCGAGACAGCTGTCCACCAGGACGCAGGACACACCCCGGACACGAACCACACGGTTAACCAAACCCCCTGTGGTTCCGGCAAGAACCACCAGAGAACAGTCCAAACAGAGCTGAATGATAGAGTACCTAGTGACCCAAACCCTTCGAAGCGCAAACCAGACAGCCATGAACACCTGAACCGGGCTGTGAGCCCGACGGACAGACAGACTCCATCAACCTCGGCCGACCTGGTGAGCACTGGTCACAAAGCCCCAGCCGAGAGACGACCCGTCCGTGAACACATCGAGCGAAGGCTCGGGGAGCCGCCAAGGCACGGAACCCCGAAAACCCCAAAGAGGAAGCTGGTGACGCAGCACCAACACCAGATCCCCAGAGGAACCCAAGGAATGCAAGAGGCGGAAGTGGAGTCTCCGTAGGAACCAACCGACGCCGGAGCCAAACCCGACTCCGCGGGCAGACAAGCACGCCGAAGTGCAAACTCCCGCACAACCGCCCAAGCAACCGCTGAGCAACCCGGGACCCCCTCCTGAACAGCCAAAGGCGGGACCACAGCCACAGTAACACTTCTGGAGGGAAGACAATGAGGGGCCCAAGAGCCTGAACAAGGCCCAGGTCCGAACCCGGGACGGAAACAGAAGGTAAAACCTCCAGATCACCAGGAAACCAAACCCAGCGATCTGGAAAGAACCATCCCCTGGCGAGCAGACAAGCGGACTGACTGGGAGCCCACTCCAGCCAGTCGTCGAGGTAGGCCAGACACCGAATCTCAGACGCAGACAGGGCACTAAGATCTGGTAAAGATGCAAAGAGTATACAAAGTGCCCTTCACAAAATAGGGAATGCAATAAAAACAGCAAACCTGAAGCCCCACCACCAAAGCATTGTATGACAATCATATGAAGACATATGACATATGACAATCATTATATGACAATATGACAATTATAATCAAAGCATTATATGACAAAGAGTGCTGGGAAGACGGGACACCACGAGAGTAGCTCTCATCCTGTAACTACACTTAGGTAAGTACACATAGGTAATTACCAACCGTGCTAGCCCCAGAAAAACTGGAGAGGAACGTGCCAAGAAGTGACCTGGAGGTCCAGGTCCACCATCCATGCACCCGGCCCTAACAGAATCCGAACAGGAGACAACAGTCCTCCGAGCAGGGCAGAGGATCCAGGGCGCAGACGGAAGTAGTCCAGAAGAACTGCAGACTGGAAAAGCTCATGACTGCAAAGAGCAGACGGGAAAAGCTCATGACTGCAAAGAGCAGACGGGAAGCCCAGAAGGATGGGGCGGATCGACCACGCCCCACGCACCCACGAAGAGGAAATGACGAAGCGCAGGGAAGAAGCCCACCCCGCCAGCTCTGAACCCCCCCCAAGGGGGAGAAGCCGTCCTCCGACGCCAGCAGAGGCCGGAAGACAACCCAAAGCGCCCACCAACAGCGGGACCAAGCGAGAGGCAACAGAGCAAGCTGCTCCCCCAGCGCCCAGTCAACAGAGAAGGGAACAGAATCCCTTCAGAAAGAAAAAGTACACTACCGAAGTCATGAGGAGAGACTACGGGAACGAAACCACACTTCGCTGGAAGAGGAAGTGAGGGGAGACCTGATCACCACATACAAGATACCCAAGGGAATCGACAGGGTTGAGAAGGACAGGATATGTAACACAATGGGCACACGCACTAGGGGACACAGGTGGAAACTGAGTACCCAAAAGAGCCACAGATAGAATTAGTTTTTTTTTTTTTTTTTTTTTTTTTTTTTTTTTTTTTTTTGAGTGTCAGAATGGGAACGGGAAAGCACTAAGAAGTAATGTGGCGACTCCTCACACAAGTAACGAGGCTGACCCCCAAACAATGTCACATGTAGACATGACAGAGCCCAAGAGGCACAGGAACCGATACACCTATAGGTAATTAGGTAATTAGGTAATTACACTTAGGTAATTACCTGTTGACGGACGGTTGAGAGGCAGGACCAAGGAGCCAGAGCTCAACCCCCACAAGCACAACTAGGTGAGGACATATATTGTAAAAGCACAAGCCGCCGACTAGTGGCAAAGAGCACTACGCCGGCCAGGCAAAGAAGGCACAAAACTGCATCAAAAGGCCCACCTCGACAGCAAAACCACAAAGTCCCAGCACAACCACAACATGTGCCAAGACCCAAAAAGCTCAGTCTGCAAGCCAGGAAGACACCGGAACCCCAAAAGGCAGAACCGGGTCACACGAGGAAACAAAGTCCCCTGAACCCACAAAAGGGGGCCCAAGAGGAAGAAACCTCCAGAACGAAACCAAGGAACCCAAAGGAACCCAGAATCGAACTAGGGGGAGCCCAAACCACCACATCTGCCGGCGGAGAACACCACTAAAAGGCAAAGCACAGACCCCAGCAGAACGCCCTGGGAAAACGGTCCCAAAAGACCGAAAACCGAGGGGCAAGGTGTGGGAGCAAGCATACCAGCCAGGGGCACTGAGCCTAAACCCAGAGGCTCAGACCCAAAATCAACACCCAAACGTTCCCAGAGGAACAGGCAACGGCAAGAAAACACCAGAAAAACAAAGAAACGACAACAGGAGAACAAAAACCCTGCAAATTTTTTGAAAACTCACCAGAGACGCTCGCTCGCACACCCAGACGCATGTAAACAAACCGCAACGCCGCCCTGGTGGCCACGCCGGGAAACCGGCAGACGAAAATGGCCGCCAGCAGGGGCTGTGACTGACGCTTAATACACAAAAACACGCCAGCAAATGTGGGAAGCTAGCAGACTGGAAGGGCGAAAAACGACGCCCAACAGCAGAAAAACCCCTGAAGGGGCAAAACCGCCCCAGAACTGCTAGTAGGCATCCCTCACAGCCCCGGGAACCAACAACAGAGGCCCCGGGGCAGAGCCGTCCTCCAAGCCCTCCGCCCTTAAAGAAAAGCAAGAGCCCATGGGAAAGGCAACAAGAAAGGGCCGCTGGTAAGACCCAGAAGCCTTGGCAGGAGGCACAGGCTCAAACCTCCGTCCCCAACCCGAACGGGGCATCCCCCGAAAACCGCCCGAGTCTCTGCCGCAACTGAACCCCGCCCCGACCCCGAAACCCACAGACGGTCCGGAGCCGGGAACATGGAGAGAAAGGGGCGAGCAGCACCTAACCAAACGGGGCGGCCACGGGGCATTCGAGTGGGAAACCAACCTAGCATGTTGCAGCAACCTAACCTAGCTTGCAACACGGATGCCGCCTGTACTCTGAACAGTAATAACATCAGGAGAGTACTGGAGAACAAGCAGAGAATCACTCGCAAGACTCCGGGTCAAGGTGTCAGTGACCCAACAGGCAGCATGACGGAGGTAAAAATGGCGACTGTCACCCGGAGACAAGGGAACAGCAACCAACGATCCCGTACAAGACGGGTTGGAACCCGGAAGACACATTCAATGGTCCCCCGAGCCCAGACAGGGGTTTCCAGGGCCCGTAGGGTAACAACTACGGGAAGCCCGGGCAAGGTGTTGCTAACCGGTTAAGAAACCCAAACATAACAAGAGGGTAGATTATAGCACTGAAAACCCCCGAGACGTGTACAAGCACGGGGGCCTAGCAGAGGGCCGCCAAACACTACCAGTGGAACTATAACCACCTTAGGCAGACCCCCACCAGGCAAGAAAATGAAAAACAAAAGAAAAACCCCGCAAAAGTACACCGTCTCCACAGGCAACAGAAACCGGCCGCCGCTTAGGTGGCAGGCTGCGCAACACCTTGACGCCCTAACCAGCACAATACCAATCCCTACCCAGGGCCAAACAAGGGCCCCAAGCCCCAGCTGGCCCCAAGGGCGAGGCAAATGCCGAGCAGCAAGAACCTCTACGGGAATGGTTCCCGAACGCCCCAGGGAAGATAACCCTGTAACGCAAGGGCAGTACTCACAGGGCGCTTAGGGAAGTCAGCCACTAAGCACATGCAGCCCCGGCACTGATGAAGTACTCCTGGCCACCGCACACCACAACACACGGCAGTGAACGCCACACAAGGCAAACACCGCCAAGGAAACTGAGGCCAGAGAAGCGTCAATCCCGGTTGACATTAGCGAACGAACTGGAGCTTGGCAGCCGGCGCGGTAGGTCTGGGGCTCCCCCCTCCCCCTCCCGGGGTGGGGAGGGCTGCGCGGACGATCGGCGCGGCAGTAAAGTGTGATGTTTGCTTGTTTGCTTGTTTCCTTGGGATTGTAGGGAGTTTTCTACCTCTCTGTTCGGTTTTTGTTGTAGTTTCTTACCATGTGGGGTTTGTTTTGTTACGCCTACCTTTCTGGGTGCCTAACCCCGGTCGATGGCAGATAAGGAAAACCCCCAACCATATGGGGTTTTCCAGGGCCATTGCTCCCTGAAACCTCTCTGAAGGGGCCAGGTTCTGGCGCTGGTCCCTGGTAGGTCTGAACTCCTTAGCTAATGTCCCGGTCTAACATAACACACATTAGCCCGATAAGCTCCAGGGAGCCGTAGGGGCTCCCCACAGAAAAAATCTTCTTATCAATAGAAGTTCTTATTTTTAAAAAATTCGTCTAAAATCAATTTCTGAAAATATTTTTATGAGAGTTTCATGACACTGAAGCCAATAAGTTGGAGATTTGTTTAACATTTTTAAGTTTTTTTACATAATTCAAATATTTTTTGCTGTTATGCCCCCTAAATTCGAGGTAATATGCGCAGTCTAAGGGTTAATGACAATTTGCTGCCTCGATTTAGGGACATCCTAAAATGAAGACAAAAGCAATTGTCAATAGATTCATTCTTTGGAAAGGTAGAGAAAAGATGTGCAAGTGATAGTGAACCACAACCCGGTTCCAGTGGGGTGAAATTCCCAAGAAGAGAGAGCACGCCTGACTCAGAGGTGGATTCTCCTTCCACACAGTAACCCCTCTCCTCCCTCCCACTTCCCCATCGTCTCCCTCAAGCCAGAAACAACTCTTCATAAGGTAAAGTACAGTTGAAAACAATAAAACAAAACATTTATAATAATTACATGTACACTATTATATTTACATTATAAAATGTCATATTGATATTTTGGGGGTGGGTGGGTGGAACGGATTAATTTTATTTCCATTATTTTAAATGGGGAAATTCGTGTTCCGGCACACGACGAGCTCGGTACCGGAACGGATTAAATTCGTTAATCGAGGCTCCATTGTATATGCATTTGAGGTAAAAAAAGCCCAGCTTGTCACCCGCAACGAACCTGAAAATCGGCCGAGCATTACCCATGGGCAAGAACCCGTACTAAAATGCGTATACTGTACTCTTTTCAGTTTTTGTGATACAGTACCTTGTTAATTTTGGTATAAATTGTTCAAAATAGAATTCTCGAAAGGAATATAGGCATATAAGGTCAAAAAGCCTGGTGCCGCTTGCAGCAAACCCAAAAATCGGGTGAGCATTACCCATGAGCGAGCACCCATCTGCACACCCACACTCAAATGTTTATACTCTTTTCAACTTTATCACCTCAATTTTCGTGTTACGTCGTTCATTTTGGTATCAAATTGTTTGTAATAGAATGCTCTGAAGAGATATATGCATATAAAGGCACGTGGAGTAAGAGCGGTATGTGTGGTATGAGTTCAAATAGCAGGGCCTGCACGTGTGGTGGTATCAACATCACCACCACCACTCCCGTCACTTTCAATTTCATCCTCACTTGCTTTTTCAACTTCAATCACCTCTCTATCTACATCACGGTCACTTTCGGCACTTTCAAGATCAAGATCGGAAAATTCGTCACCTATAGCCTTTAACCCTTTAACTGCGCAACGCGCCTGCAGGCCCAGGCTTCAGGTGCGCAACGCGCCTCCGGGTATTTGTATTTTTCACATTCCATTCAAAACTCCCGCGGCTACATGGGGTTCATATCAGCTTCCTCAGGGCTCTTGTAAACAGACGCCATCTTTAAAAAAATCGTGGTCCACATTCCCGGGTGTGGGAGCCTCAGCAGTGAGTGAGCAACCAAGGCTGGCGGTCGCAGTATGAGCGCACAGCACTGCTGTTCAGCGTGTGACCACAGCATCGCCTAATAATGTCATAATATATATATATCTTGTATTATTTAGCCATGATAGTATTATAGAAGAGCCTGAGTGTGATAATGACTGGGTACAATGTTCAAATATCAGTGATTCAATGCTGTTCACGATGTTCACAGCGCTAGCCACAGCACCACAGCATTATTTCGTCCATCTAGGAATCTTCAAACGACTTTTTAGGTTCCTTTTTAAAATAAACTTGTGGTCAATTATTCATTTACAGGAATTAGTGACCAGGATTGTGGTTATAATTAGCGTTGAGCGTAGTATTGTGGAAGGAGGAATTTTGGTAAGGGAGGGAGGGAGAGAATTGAGGTACCCTCACTGTGTGGCAGCCACTCTTGTTTTGCTCACCACACTAGCTTCGTGGTTCGCTATGGGGAACACACATGTACATGGGTATATACAGTGTGTGTGTATAGTGTAATAACAGCATCAGGAGTATGTTGAGAGGAGCTATTTTGGTGAGGGAGGTGACGTCGTAATCGTAGCATCGTCTGCTGTCTGCTGTGTGAGTTCCCATGCAGTATATGGTGGCCATTGTACTGTTTGGACACTATACCGGCTTACTTGCATAGTTCTGGTAAATAAAACATGTAGATAGGTATATATGACATGTGTAAATAGTGGAATAAAAACAATAACAGTATGGTGGGAGGAGGAATGTTGGCGAGTAAGATGTTGGAGTGAGGGAGGGCTGGCTGGCTGGCTGGGTGTGGCTGCTCACACTCGCGATGTTCTAAGTGTGTTGATCGTGAATGTATATAGTGTGTACATATGTTGTAAATATACATAAATGAACATGAAACATTGGTGTGAATAACTGTATGATGGGAGGAGCAATGTTGGCGAATACAATGTTGGAGGAGTGGGGGAGGGCTGGCTGGGTGTGACAGCTCACACTCGCGGTGTTCTGAGCGTGTTGATCGTGAATGTATATAGTGTGTGACAGTGTATAGTCTGTAAATAGATTGTATATATGCATAAATTAGTGTGATACATGGTAAATATGTGCAGCATATGTGTACACAAGTGTCATGCACATAACAGTGTCCTCAGACAGTACAGATGTTTTATTGCCATAATATAGTGTACGTGTTCATTCTACACAGGATTAGCATGTAAAAACAAATAAAATGTATTTGGAACTGCGCGCAAAAAATGAACAAAAATATATTCGCGGCAACTGGCGCGCACCCGCCCCAGGCGCCCTACTGGCCCCGGGAGCGTACGTCACGGGCGAACAGGGAATGATGACGTCACACGCCAACTTACGGACCCCATAGCAGCCAAAGTAAGTACAGTACAAGTTCGAAATTTTTTTGACATACCCATACTGAGGGAAGGGTTTTTGACACTTTAAAAAAACAAAAGAATTTTTTCAAGAGAATTTATTTCCTGCGCACTGGGGGGGGGGGGGGGGTCATATTTATAGGCCGCGCAGTTAAAGGGTTAATTTTGTTGGTGTGAATTTCAATTTGCTGTACTTTTGGCGAACACTACTTAGCTTTTTCCTCAGACGTGTTTCTTTCCCTGCTTATGTCATGGAATGATTCTGTTCTTGATCACTATTCATCTTGGAGTAAATGTAGTGTTTATAAAGGCAGTAACAAATATAGCTGAGGAAAAATAGCCAGAACGGGCACACGTTTGGACGCGAGACGAGGCCACAGCAGCCATGAGCGTGGTCACGATAACAATGGGCCTACCATGTGGGAGGCGGTCCTGGGATGCAACATGGGGCATCATAGAAAATAGAAAAACGTTTGCACACATTTTAAAACAGGTCCCAATATTGATTGGAAAAATGGAATTTTAACAAATATTTAAATTTTGGAAGCAACTTGCGGCCCCACCCAAGATCTGTAGATTTATTTAGAGACGCAATATGTGTTCCTACCCAGGCAAAGTGTTAAAGAACACCTGGCCACCACCACTCAACACTGCTGGAAAAGCCACAAATGCCAAAGCCAGACAATAAAATGAGGCCATAGAGGGCTTCAGAATATTGGCACATCAACGACCTGGGGGTGGTGCGGCCGGCTCGTCTGAGTGGGCTCCCTCTCCTTATTTTCTCTTGAGGCGAGTTCTTTGACTCGGTTTGTACATAGGTTGCAATTTTAACCAGTTACACGTTTGTATTGGTTCCTGTCATGTTCACAGAAAATGGTACCATCCGTTTTCTATGTGCGGCGGCTGAGACGCCAGAGAGAAGGAAGGTAAACAAGAGCGTACAGGACGCCCGCCAAGCTTGGTAGCTACTAGTCATGTAATCATATTAAGTATTAAAGTCAGTAACCAAGTCATGACTTTACATCAACCCTACAACCAAGACTTCCTCAGTAACACACAAACACCACATTGGCGACGAGGATGAACTGTGAACGCAGGTATTTGTTCAGTTTCAAACACAAGGGAGAAGCATGCTGCCTGGAGGAGGAAGAGAAGCTGTGAGCGCCATACCCGATGCTGTATGCTAACCGATGCTGTGTGCTAACCAATGCTGTGTGCTAAACGATGCTGTGTGCTAACCAATGCTGTGTGCTACCCAAGCTGTGTGCTACCCAAGCTGTGCTGAAGAAACTGTACTGAAGAATCTGCCGACGTTGTGTACGAAACGACGCTTTGATGTGTACAAAACCTGATGTTTTGGTTACGAAACGATGCTTCGTGCTACAAAATTCATCACACTGAACTGACTGCTGTACCGACTGCTGTACCAACTGCTGCACCAACTGCTGCACCAACTGCTGTACCAACTGCTGCTGTACCAACTGCAGCTGTACCAACTGCTGTGCCAACTGCTGTGCTGCTGTGAGTAGGAACAACACATGTACACAAGGGCTAGGTAAGAAGTCAGTTGCTGCTATATTGTGCACAGTTGTGAACTTTTGCATTAAAATGCTTGTGTGCTTTGCAAAATTAAAGTAATTACAGTGAATTCTTGACTAACATATACAGTGCAGTAAGTGTTTAATATTCTGAGGAACATTTAAGTGATAAGTTACATTTATTCAGTAAAAATGGCAAATATACCTCAGTTTCCTGCATTTGATCCTGACTGTGACCAGACAAACCTGTCACAGAGGTGGGTCAAATGGCTTAAAAAGTTTGAAAATTTGCTGATAGTTTCTGACATCAAAAGTGCTGAAAGAAAGCGTGCCTTTCTACTTCATTATGCAGGTGATAGAGTTTGTGACATCTTTGACACACTGAAAGACACTGGTGGTGCCAAAGATTATGACACTGCCAAAGCCAAACTAACAGAGCATTTCAAACCAAGGCAAAATACTGCAATGGAAATTATGCATTTCAGGAGAGCAAAACAACTCTCTAATGAAACTGTGGATCAATACCACACACGTCTGCAGGGTTTAGCAGCCCATTGTGAGTTTGCTGATGTTGACAAAGAAATCAAACAGCAAATAATTGAAACATGCACATCTACACGTCTCCGTCGAAGAGCTCTAGAACTTGTTGGTGATGAAAGTTCTCTTACCAAGATACTGGATATTGCTCGTCGAATGGAAGATGCTGCACGTGATGCTCGTGTCATGGAGTGCAGTGCTAATAACGGTTCTGCCACTGTTACTAACAGTGATGAGGTACGTAAGGTTCAGGGAGGACACCGTGATCAAAGAAGATATCATGGCAAACCTAACAGTAAATTTAGCCGAGAACCACGTCACAACTGGGGTCAAGGAACAAGGCTCAAGCAGTCACAACGACCCACATCAGAGGGTGTCAACAATAAATGTTACAATTGTGGAGGAGACTACCCACACCAAGATAATGTTTGTCCTGCTCAAGGTAAGAAGTGCTATGAGTGTGGAAAACTAGGTCATTTTGGTGCTATGTGTCGTTCTGCACTAAAGAAACCACAGTCAGTGAATAAAAGCACTGTACGAGGATCAGGTCATAGGGGTCGAGGTGGTAAACACAATATTGCACCTCATATCCAGAATGTTAATAATGTACAAGACAACATTTCATTACAACCAGTCTCAGATGACAGTGAATGTGATTATACTTATGGAGTACAAGCAATCACAGAATGGAATGATCTTCCAAACAACCCAGAGACTATAGTATATATTGCTGGTATTTGTCTCAAAGTTCTCATTGACACTGGATCAAACATTGACACCATGGCTGAGTGCCACTATGAAAAATTTAGAAAACAGTTCCCAAAGCTAGAAAAATACAATGGTAAAGCCACTGCCTATGCTTCGAAGTTAGCCTTGCCAGTGATTGGAACTTTAACTGCAGAGATTAAGTCAAAGAATGCAATGCTCATTACTACATTCCATGTTGTTAGGAATGCAAAGGAGTCTTTACTCAGTTACAAGACTTCAACCAAATTGGGGCTACTTCAGCTTTCTAATGCTGTAGCAGTGGAATCTGCAAACAATGTTGATGGTATTGTTGCTGAATTTTCTGATCGATTTAAATCCATAGGTTGTTATACTGATAGCAAAGTACATCTGCATATCAACCCAGATGTAATTCCAGTTGCCCAACCACATCGCCGACAACCATTCCATACTCGCAAGAAAGTCGATGCCGAACTGGATAGGCTGATAGAACTACATATCATTGAACCAGTAACAGGCCCAACACCATGGGTAAGCCCAATTGTCACTCCACCAAAGCCGAAGAATCCAGATGAGATACGCATTTGTGTGGACATGCGTGTTCCCAACAAGGCAATAATGCGTGAACGCCATCCTACACCGACTGTAGATGATATGATCTACCGCTTGAATGGTGCAACTATATTCAGCAAGTTAGATTTAAACAAGGGCTATCATCAGCTTGAACTTGATGAGGAGAGTCGCTTCATCACAACGTTTACGACACATCGAGGTCTGTATAGGTACAAGCGCCTGAGTTTTGGTATTAACAGTGCTGCCGAGGTATTCCAGCACACCATCAGCCAGGTATTGCAAGATATACCTAATGCTGACAACATGTCTGATGACATCATTGTTTATGGCCGTACCCAAGCTGAACACGACAAAGCTCTTCGTGCAACATTGCAACGCTTACGAGAAAAGAATTTGACGCTAAGCCGAGCAAAGTGTGAGTTCAATCAACATAAAATTGAATTCTTTCGACATGTACTTAGTGACAAAGGTCTGTCTCCAGATCCTAAGAAAGTTGCAGATATCAAGAATGCTGCACCTCCTTCAACGTCCACTGAAGTACATAGTTTTCTGGGAATGGCAAACTACTGTTCTCGCTTCATTCCAGATTTTGCTACCATTACAAAGCCTCTACGTGAGCTCCTGAAGAAAAATGCATCATGGTACTGGAGCGATATCGAGCAAAATGCATTTGATGCTGTGAAAGATGCACTAGTAGAGAATGCGACTGCTGCATACTTTGATCCATCAATGGACACTGAGTTAACGGTGGATGCTAGTCCTGTTGGATTAGGTGCTGTTTTAGCCCAACACAAACCTGGTCAACCAGATTCCAGTGTAGTAATTGCCTACGCCAGCCGTTCTCTCACAGATGTTGAGCAACGATACAGTCAGACAGAGAAGGAAGCTCTTGCTCTTGTATGGGGCTGTGAACACTTCAATGTGTATCTGCTTGGTGCACCCTTCACCACGATAGTCACTGACCACAAACCGTTGGAGACCATCTTCAATAATCCAAAGTCCAAACCACCAGCTCGCATTGAGAGATGGGCTCTTCGTCTGCAACCATACAACTTTACGGTGAAATACAAGCCGGGTGCAGGCAATCCCGCTGATTACATCAGTCGACATCCTGCCAACAGTTTCACCATCACCAAGCATCAGCAAGTTGCCGAGGAATATGTACACTCTGTAACCTGTGATGCAGTCCCTAAGGCTCTTACTCTTGATGAAATCCGTACTGCAACCCTGGAGGACCCAACTCTGCAAGCAACAGTGGATGCATTGACTAAGAAAAAGTTTCCACGCATCCCACCCTCAGGAGTTGACCAAGATGCATTCAAAGCACTTGAACGCATCCAGACAGAATTAAGTGTTACGCAACAACGCGACACTGTGCTGCGAGGTACTCGTATCGTTATTCCAGCTGTTCTCCAGCAACGTGCTCTGAAGCTTGCACATCAAGGACACCAAGGTCTTGTTAGGACCAAACAGCTGCTACGAGAAAAGGTGTGGTTTCCTGGCATTGATCGTCAAGCAAAGGATATGCATGATGCCTGTGTCCCTTGCCAAGCTGCAGTGGATACTTCAAGACCAACACCTCTACAACCTTCACCACTACCTGCTGCACCATGGACGGAAGTATCGATGGACTTCTGCGGACCACTACCAACTGGAGAGTACTTGATGGTAGTCATTGATGATCACTCACGTTATCCAGAAGTAGAAATCATCAATTCCACATCTGCAAAGGCCGTCATCCCGAAACTCGACAAGATCTTTTCAAACTTTGGCATTCCTGAAGTTGTCAAGACAGACAATGGACCGCCATTCAATGGACAAGACTTCGTCAACTTTTCTGAGCATATTGGATTCAAACACCGCCGTGTGATGCCACTACATCCCCAAGCAAATGGAGAAGTTGAGAGATTCATGCAACCTCTCATGAAAGCGGTACGCTGTGCTCATGCCGAAGGACGATCCTGGAAACAAGCTATGTATGCTTTTCTCAGGAACTACCGTGCAACACCACATGGAACACTGGGCAAGTCACCTGGTGAACTTTTATTTGGACGTCCTATGAGAATCGCACTACCCGTCATGCCAGCCGAGGTAACGGATAAACGTCTCGCTCAGAAGGATGCACTAGCCAAGAGCAAAATGAAAATTGCTCATGATCAACGTGCAAAGGAACAGTTCATAAAGGTTGGTGACACTGTTCTCGTTAAAAAGAAAAAAGAGGGAAAGTTAGATATGCCGTATGATACAAAACCATATAAAGTGATTAGTGTAAAAGGAACTATGGTAACAGCTAGTAATAGAGATCATAGTATAACACGTAATATGGCTTATTTCAAAGTGATTCCAACTAGTGTAGAAAATGATGAAGTGCAAAGTCGTGCAAAAGAAAAAGAAAAAAATAGTTATAACCCGACAAACAATTCATCAAGGGATGTTATTGTATTTGGGGACTCACGTCCTAAACGTCATGTTAAACGCCCTACACGATTTGATGATTAATTGTGTTCCTATGTAATGAAAAGTATTTACTTATTATGCTAAACTAAATTTAATATTGTTTGAATAATGCAGATATCTCATTCAATATTTTGTAACTTTGTAGTACAGTTTCTTTCATGTTTGTTTAACATTGCATATGTATTTTTAACATTGAAATCCTTTGTGGAAAAGATTAAGTTGTTTAAATTCTTTGTGTGCTTAATTAATGTTAAATGTATGCAGTATCTCTTGATATGTTAATAACTTACTTTGTGTCAATAACTTTGCTTTGTGCTACACGCATGGTAGACATCCTGTATTCATTCTTTTTAAAGAAAAGGAGGGATGTCATGTTCACAGAAAATGGTACCATCCGTTTTCTATGTGCGGCGGCTGAGACGCCAGAGAGAAGGAAGGTAAACAAGAGCGTACAGGACGCCCGCCAAGCTTGGTAGCTACTAGTCATGTAATCATATTAAGTATTAAAGTCAGTAACCAAGTCATGACTTTACATCAACCCTACAACCAAGACTTCCTCAGTAACACACAAACACCACAGTTCCTCTATCTACCTGGGTGCCTTCCTCGGTCAATGGCAGACATGACAAACTCTAGATGTAGTGTGTTCATATGGCCATTGCTCCTTGCGCCTCTCTGAGGGGAGGCCAGGTTCTGGCTCGTGGCCCCCGGTAGACATAGAATTCCAGGGACTGATGGCACCAAACTAATATGGCACATGTCAGTTTGATAGCTTCGGGAAGCCGATGGGGCTCCCCTCAGAAAATATATTTAATACTGCAACATTGCAATAATGAGTAAGTTTTCAGTACTTGTATAAATAATAATAAATAAATTCAAGTACTTCATTATGCCTTATGAAATAAGGCATAAAGAAATGTTAAGAAATAAACTTACAGAATCACTAATTAAAATATTCAAGAAATAGATGTTAGATAACATACCTAATAATGGAGGTAGCCAGTTAGTTGTACACTCTGTGTGAGAATCAAGGAAAATGAGTACATCTGCTGTTGCATGTTTTGCTCCTTCCAATCTGGCACGAATTAAACCCCAACGAGAAGGAAGGCGAACCACACGAGCAATGGGTAAGTGTTCAGCTAAATATTTGTCCAGTTTCTTCCCAAGGAAATCTGTAGAAAATCATTTAGCAATTCATTATCACTGGGGGTCCAGTAGTACAGTGGTCAGTGCAGTCAGTTTACAACCAAAAGTTTCTGGGAATGATTCGTTTGGGTACGTTTCGTTACACGTAATGCCTCTCTTTACCTAGCGGCAAATAGGTACCAGAGAGTTAGGCAACTGTTATTGGTTGCATCCTGGGAAAGGTCAGTTGCTTGCCTACTGGGACCTTAATGAGCCTAAGAGGTTTCTTATCTGACAATGGTGCACTAAAAAATTTATTTCATAAAAAAAAATTACACTGCCATTTAGGGTACTTATCTATGCACAAACCAATATTTTAATTTCCCGTTGGCGGGGATTAGGCCTGCTAGGCTTGTCAAGGACCTCTAGCCAATGACTAACCATTCCAAAAAATGCTATATCTTTTTACTACTGTAAGTGAACAGACATATGCCAAAATACCTTGCCCTGTCTGGGAATCAAGCCCAGGACAAATTGGTTGTGAGCCCACTACACTAATCACTGTGTTACAGGTTACTATTATAATGAACCTAGCTCTCCTTTAAACAGTTGAAACTGTTTCCATTACCTCTCTGACCTCTGCCATATCATTACCCACTTTCATGGAGTGAGGAAGCTTTAACATTCAGGAAACAGAAAAGCAATACTATGGACATTGCATATTAGTGGTTTTATATAATATACAATTTCAGTACCTTCTAATTAACCAATGTGGCATGTTCTTGGGTATATTCTAAAAATAAAACTATCATTAATTTATTATTATTACTGCATAGGAAATCAAGGGTAAAGCTGCTCAGTATGACACTTTACCATTTAATTAATCCTTCACACTATACAGCAGCCTCACCACTGTCACACAGAAGCAAATCAACAACAACAATGCCTCCTCCACTAAATGTGACTTCTGTAGGTGTAAAGCACTTTTCATAAGATGCAACTGAAGATGCCAAATACTCGCTTCCTATTAAGTGATCCCATCTAAACATATTCCCACTACTTATCATGCACTATTCACATTCATTTTCCATTTCCTCTTACAATCATGTCTACCCATTTACTTCTTGCTGCACTCTCTCCTCCTACTCTTAATTCACTCAAATATGTGTTCCTGTTGTCGGGAACAAGAAGCCTGTGCTTAAAGTATCAAAGTCCCCGTAGTCCATTTATACTTACCTTCCCCAGGATGCAACCAACAATAAACTGTAACTCCTGGGTACCTATTTACTGCTAAGTGAATTGTGGCATCAGGTGAAAGGAAAAGCCCAACCATTTCTGTCCTGCCTGGGATTGAACCCTAATAAGCCGAGGACATAGACCACGGTGCTACAGGACCCATACTCTCTTTACCATTATCATCATGAATCATTACAGTATTATAATTAACAACTGGCAAAACACCTCTCACATATATTACTAGATTTCAGTGTATCACATACAGATCTGCATTAATTAAGATACAGTACCTTGCTTTTATACAATGAATAACATTTTAAATTCCACATGCAAAAGTACAGTATACCTTTTGTGCTAGCATCATCAACCAGAATGATTTCCTTTAGAAGGTGCTTTGGAGAGCGGTTGTAGGCTGAGAATGCAGTGCGAAGAAGAGTGGACCAGTGTTCATTGTGGAAAGGCACTACCACTGCTGCCGTGGGAAGCTCTGCCAAGTACAGTTTCTTTTTGCACCTATGGAAATGTACCAAAATTAATAAAGAAACAAACATTCAAGATTGTTTATATAAAAACTATTTTTCATATTTTTATATCTTGAGATGCTTGCTTGCTTGCTTATCACATTATATTATCACATTAATGACTTACATAGAATAGGGATGTGGCAGCCTCACTGCCCAAAGAGTCAGTGAAACAGCCATACATCATCCCTTGCAATAAAATATGAAGTGACTGGGCTTGGAACTCATCTTTTCTATCTTCTCTTCATTAACTTCAAGAACCTCTCCACTCAGTGAAAGAAATGGACTGGTGGTGATACTGATTTTAACAGGTGTCTTACATTACTGTACTTAAATATTTCAGTTATATATACAGTACTGCACTGTTCTGTATATTTACCTGATTTACCTGAGGGCCACTAACCCTAGTGGCCTCAATGAAGACAGGAAGCTGGCAGCTTGTCAAAGGTCCCCCCCCCCCATTTGCCTTGATGATATTTTCCAGGTACTGTATATTTTAAAACTCGACACAGTTTTGGCAGTTATGGCTTTGGCGGGCAGGCGGTTCCATGGGTTAATAACCCTGTGGGTGAAAAAGCATCTATTTTCAGGCCTACGTATTGGCTTGTTGAGCTTGAAACCATTGCTCCTTGTTTGCATTACATCTGACCTTCTGAAGGAAATATCCAGATCCACATCCACCAACTTGTTCAGTATTTTAAGTGTCAATGAAATCAGCCCTGTCCTGCCTGATTTACAGTGTTGTTAGCCCTGTGGCTTTCAAGCGTTCCTGATACGAGAGACGACTTAGCTCTGGAATGACTTTAGTTGCCCGGTGTTGCACTTTCTCCAGAGCAGCTATGTTCTTCTGAAAATGAGGTCTCCATGCATGGATACATTAATCCAAATTTATTTATACAGCAAAAGAGATTTATACAGTTGAACCATAACCTTCTTTTCCTTATAGTAAAAAGTATGCTTGATTATCCCAAGGGTTTGGTTAGCTTTTCTGACTGCTGCACCAACCTGTTGTGCAACTTTTAATGAGTGGTGGGTTTTGACTCCAAGGTCCTTTTCTTCATCAATCTGCTGTAATATAATGCTATTCATTTGGTAGTCGTGGCGTGGGTTGTTACGCCCCACATGCATGGTTTTGCATTTGTCGATATTAAAAAGCATTTTTCAGTCTTCTGACCATTTGTGGAGTTCATGTACATCTCTTTGTAAGGCTTCAATATCATTATCATTTTCCACTTTACCATAAATCTTTGTGTCATTTGCAAATTTGATGATGTGGTTTGTAATATTCTCATCTATGTCATTGATGTACTGTATATGACAAAAAGGGTAGGTCCCAAAATGGACCCTTGTAGCCCCCGCGCTTAACACATTTCTCCATTCAGATTTGTTTCCAATTAGCATGACCCTTTGTTTTCTTTCCTTCAAACAATGTTTTATCCATTCTAATATTTTTACCATTTATTCCATGGACCTGTAATTTCCTTGCGAGTCTTTCATGTTGTACTTTATCAAAAGCTTTCAGCAAAATCCATGTATACTACATCCACCGGAAGGCCTTTGTCTGAATAGCTGGTTACCACTACCAAAAATATGAGCAAGTTTGTAAGGCAAGATCTGTTTTTAACAAATCAGGGCCCGGAACACTGGCCAAAACGCTATGCATGTTAGTGGCTTTACAAGAATGTAAAAATACCAATCTTATGTAATCTCACATACCCATTGTACCTTTTTGTAAATAAATATTATTATTATTATTATTAATATTATTATAAATCCATGTTGTGTCAATTGTAGAAGATTGTTCAGTGAAAGATGGTGAATGATTCCCTCCCTGAGAATTCTCTTCATGAGCTTTCAGATGGGTGATGTCAAGCTGATTGGCTGCTAGCTGTCTGCTGAGCTCTTTCTGTCTTTTTTAAAATAGGGATGACATTTGAATATTTCCAATCTAGGGGGACTACCCCTTGGTTCAGAGATCTTGTGAAAAGTAGTTTCAGCAGCAGACATAGTTCTTCTGCAAGTTCCTTTGAAACTTTGAATTAGATCCCATCCACACCTGTGGCTTTTGAGTCTTTTAGTTTGTTAATGTTCTAATTATTTCACATGTTATGGATATATCCCTAAATTCATTCTCCTCCCCTCCTTCAAACATTCGTGTGGGTGATGGGATGTCATCCAATCTTTTGAGTGTTCGAGTGTTTAAATGATGTAAAATAATTATTTAGAGTGTTTGCTGCCCTTTTATCATCCAATATCTATTATCATAGCTTGGTTAGTCTCATCTATTAAGGGTCCAATTGAGTCCTTTGTTTTGGTTTTACCTCTTATATAGGCATAGAACGATTTTGGATCTTTCTTCATGTTTTGGGCAAGTTTTCTTTCGTAGCTTCTTTTGGCTGATCTGATTTTCTGAATGACCGAGTTTAGTGCCCTTTTGTATGACTCATAATTAATGATGTCCATCGTAAATTTATACGTTCTCCAGAGGTTCCTCTTGGTTACCAATGCTCGTTTTATGACGTTTCATCCATCTAGTTCCCTTTCTTGTTTTCTTCTTTTTGGCACATATTTTTTAATGAATTCCGTGATGACCCTCTTGAAATTTTGCCATGATGCTTCAATTCCATTTTTGCCTATCAGCTCCTGCCAGGAGATGGCTTGCAGTTATTTTCTCATCCCTTAATAAGTAGTCATCTTGCTGGTAATCTTGAAATTCACCATTTATGACCTTTATGTTGGTTTCTATAATTGAAGTCCATCTTAAATTATGGTGGTCATACGAGGGGGTTAGCCTTTCCCCACATGAATTTGATCAATCATACCCCCTTCTGTTGTTAGCTTATGTTCTGTTGTCTCTTTCATATGTATGTTAGTACTGCATGTATCTGTGAATAACTGTATGTATACATATCCATGTATGCATAGTACACTGAAGTCTTGTTTCAAAGGGCCCAGTTGAACAGGGGGTCTAAATACAAAGGTAGGAATACAATGCGATTATAGTCTCTTGTGTCTTGCACCTAAGGATTAAGTATCATACTGTTACAGAACCATGCAAACTCTAATGTCTTTAACCTATCTGGACCACTTCTTTAAAAGAGTGAATGTAATGCATACAAGGGGCAATGGATTCAAGCTCAACAAGCCACAAAGTAAGACAAAAAACAGGAGATTCCTCTTTGCTTGAAGAGTTATAAACCCATGGAACTGCCTTCTCACTGAAGCATAAATGCCAAGACATTACAGTACAGTACAGTACTTTAGTTAAAATTTAGCTAGAAAAAATCCTCAGGAACAATATGGTGGACCTATGACAGGCTACTGGCTTCTTGTCTCTGTCGAGGCCATTAAAGATGGTGGCCCTAAGGTAAATTCAGGAAAATACAATTAACCAATACTTTATATAATCATGTGACAATATATAATTTTGGTATGTTTAATTAAAATATCTAGTAACCAGGTAACATAGATTCTATGAAATTTTACATTAATGTAAAATTTCTTAGGGTTAGGATCAAAGTCCGACATAATTAATCCATTCAAATAAAAAAGTATGTATGCTAACTGGGCTGACATGATGATGAAAACAAGGCAATTCCAGTTGCAGGCAGGAGAATTCAAATTCATTAATAAAAAGCTACATCATGATTGGCATTCAATATACAGAACTGCACAAGTATTTATATAAATGAAGGCAGTCCAGCAAATCCTTGCCACCTTTGCCAAAGGTAGCAAGATTTTTGTCTTCACTTTTGACAAAGTACTGTACTGTATAGATAAACGAAGATGAGAATAAAGATGTGAGGGGATCTACCATCTGAATCATATAGTGGACAGTGTGACACTACTGGATTTTGCTTGTGTAGCTGACAAGTCAGCAAGTGTTTTTGATGCATACAAAAAGTTGATGCAACAGTAATCAGGAGAAAGAATCAAATACATAAATTCATGAAGAATAGAGACAATGTACTTTATTCTGTAATTATATGCATTAATGTTCCAACTGAATTATTAACATTTGATTCCATTTGCAATCACCATATTTTTAGCACAATACCTGAAATGACCTGAAAGTTAACAAAATCTTGTAAAGAAAATGTAAAACTAGTACAGGTATAAAGGAGTACAGTACTGTACTTTACAACAAGATGTCATAGAGATATGTTAATGAGGACTGCCCTTTCTGAGATACCATAGTCTGCACACATTACTTAGGGTAGGCATCTGGTAATTCATCATAATGAGAGATAGGATCCCTAAGGTGGTCTGCCCCGATTACTCCAGGCAAGTAACGATAAGGACTAACTCTCACATACAGTACTGTACTTGAAAAAGGCATAATTGAGAATACTGGAGACCTTCTGATAGGTCACGCATGATAACTATAATGTACTGAGAGTAAATATGTTTTTGAAGGCATGAGAGTACGTAGCAGTACTAAAATAGCAAAAGCTGGATAGCTTTAGTATAGTATTATAAAAAGTACTGTACAATATGCAAATATGATGTACTCTAGATATAAGCAAAGTAAATACAATAATACACTTACTTTGGATGGCGAATGTCTTTGAGAGAACGATTTAGAGCGATGTCATCAGAGAGGCGAGCATTAAAGCCATTCACCTTGTAGAGATCTTCTTTCTCCTTATCCAACCCCGGGGAAAGAGAAGCAGCAACTCCATTTTCACCTGTTTGTGAAAAGTTGCAGAGTTTTTAACACTAGCAACAGAGTTATATACTCTACAGAAAGGTAGGCAAATCAAAACAGACCACTGTCTGGTTAGCCTGTACAATCTACGTCTTAAAAGAGAAAAATAACTCCCCTAGAAAGAAATCAAACAAACAACCCTTCTTGCAACTAGCACTCCCACTCGTTAATATTAACCCCCGCCCCCAAAGGGGCAAGGGGGAGCCAGCTCACCGGAGCCGGCAGCCCACCACCCTAGTTCATTTCCCCTCCCTGCTTCCGGCTCCCGAACATCCGAGGGGTTTCAGAGTCATGGGGTTAGCTCAGGATGAGACTTGGGTCTCTTCAGGGGCTGCCCCTTCCGATTCGGGCGTGGAGGTGGCTGAGCCCATTTTCCCGCCGGGGCTTCTGGGTCGACCCAGCAGACTCCCTTCTTGGAAGCCTTTTCCCTGGATTTCACCTTTTCATCATGGGTGGTGGGGCGTGGATGAGGGCTCAGCCCCGGAACCCTTGTCAGGGGTTCCTGGTTCCTTTCTGAGCTTTTGGGCTCAGAAGGGTACCAGGAACTCTTTTTTCCCTTTTGACCCTGCTTGAGCCCCTTGTGTCCTTTGAGCAGGGGTTGTTGCTGCAGGGAAGGGCGGGGGGTTTGTCCCCTCTTTTCCTTTATGCATTCGTCTTACCGTATTTGCTGGCGTGATTTATGCACCCTCATGTCGGATGAATCCATCTTTTGCTTGAATGTTTTGTTATGAGAGAGAAGAAAAAAATTTGAACTATTTTTATGTTTCACCATCCTTTATTGCACTTTACTTTAATGTGGTTTTGGAACCCATGCTCTTGCCTCTTCTCAGCTCTGCAGTTTCGTTGTTTATATTTATGGTAAGAGTATTCCTGTATGTAGATACTGTAGTATTGAGTTGCGGCGACTGGTTGCCAGGGAGGCGCACTCGGTCATGATGCACCATGCCACAGCTGTGGTTTGTTGTCATCCAGCTTCTTGCAAATGGCTGCCAGGCGGTTGAAAGTTTATAGTTCCTTTCCAATTTTTGGGGTGTTTTTAGTTTCATTAATGAACCATTGTTCTTACCGATAACTTAGTCGTTCCCTTATGTATGACATTTCTCAGATGTGGGTTATGTCTGCTGTGAAATAGGTGGGGAGGTACATGAATTGGTGTGAGCTTCCCACATCACTGCCAATGTGTCTTCGGTAGTTTTGGTAAGTTTGTACTCGCCTCATTGAACTTGTCTAGTTGTGCTTACGGGAATTATGCTTCGGCTCTTTGGGTCCACCTCTCGTCCGTCGTTCTACTGGTGTACACATTCCTGAGCTTTTCAAGCTCTTTCTTCTCTAAGTTTGATCTTGTGTATGGTGTCAGCTTACACCACATCACTGCCTCCTTCATTCCATTTCCTTACAACTCTGCCACTGGCCAAATTCTTTCTAATATCTCTTGGTTCTCTTGGGTACTCAGCTTCCACCTGTGTCCCATTATGGGTGTACCAACCGTGTAGCTTCATCCACATTTTTTATTTTCAACCTTGTCCGTTTCCTTGAGGAATTGTGGGTGGTGGTCTTGTCTTCAGGTCTTGTGATCCCAGGGCAGTCTTGTCTTACGTACAAGACTGTGGTACTGTACTTCTATATAGTATTCCCTCAGACTTATGTTCACAGACTGTGGTCATTTGCTTGTTTTTTTTATTTCCTCAATGTTATTAATTTTATGCCTAGCGACCTTGCCCTGTATGCTCGTCCGGCTCCCTAGGCTATGGCGCTAGGTTCCCATCTGTGTTATGGCCATTTGGGGGGGGGGGGGAGAAGAATTGCTTATATATATAAAAAAAACTTTAATACACATTGTGCGTCGTATCCGCCGGCAAATGCGGTTCATAGGATTTTCCCCCAGGTTCCTTTCCGGGTGCCCTTGGGATCCATGGATTTGTCTTTTCGGTGGTTTTCTTCCTCTCGACTTCCCTTGTGGAGGTTTGGGTGGCCCTTGGTGCGCACCTTCTGCGAGACCCGGTTTACGCATCTTCCTCTGGTTTTGAGTTCGGTTTCTCTTCCACTGATCGGGTGCATTCCGATGTTCCTGTGTCTTTGTGGCTGGCAGCTCGCCTTGTCGACTGGTTGGTGCGGGTGCCTTGCCGGTCTGGTTCTTTCTCAGCTTGCCGTGTTCGGGTTCCTGGTAACTTGGCGGAAGTTCAAGTTGGTTCAGTCCCAGGTTCAGACTTGGCTGGACCGCGAGTGGGATTCTCGGACTGCGTCCATTTCTCTCCCTCCTGCGGCTTTGCTCCAATTGCAGTCCTACTTTCTGCTGTTTTAGAGGGAAACCCGGGTCACTCAACGGTTGCATGAGCAGCTGTGCGGAAGCCTGAACTTTGCTTTGGTTTTTCTCCAATGGGTAGGGTTTAGCTTCGTAGGCTGTTCTGGTACCTTCTGTGCAGCCTCTTTCGCTCCTCTCTTGCAATTGCAGGGTTCGCTCCTAGGTGTCCTTCCTCTTCCCTTGCTTGATTTGTTCACGGACGCTTCATCTCTTCATTGTGGTTTTGTGACCAGTGCTCACCAGTCAGGCCAGGGAATTTGGGTCGCTGTCCTTATGTTGGGCTCATGGCACGGTGAAAGAGTTGCAGTGGTGTGGCAGGCACTGCAATGGATTCAGCTTCCTCGGGGCTCGATGTTCTGGCTCCATTCGGACTGCTCCCCCCCCCTCCATGGTTCATTTTCTCACACGGGGGGTTGGGTCTTTCGGTCCTTGGCAATTTGGGGCTGGTCACTTCGGGTAGCTCTACTGCTGAGTTCTTGGTGTTTAGCTCTCTGCGCTATTCACGTTTTTTTTGGGGGGGGGGGGGAGGGGGATGTCCAACATGTCCTATCTTGAGATGATTTCGGGGCCTAGTGTCCCTGCGGCCCGATCCTTGACCAGGCCTCCTTTTTGTTACACACCCCTAGGAAGCAGCCCATAGCAGCTGTCTAACTCCCAGGTTAGACAGCCTGCTGCTAGGTAATAGCGGCATCAGGGTGAAAGAAACTCTGCCTATTTGTTTCCGCCTCCACCGGGGATCGAACCCGGAACCTCAGGACTACGAATCCGAAGTGCTGTCCACTCTGCTATCAGGCCCCAGGACATCAGCTGTCCTGGCAGATGGCCTATCTTGTTTCATTCTTTTTTTCCACGGAGTGGCTGGTCGATGCCGCCTTTATCCTTTGGCTTTGCCGGATGTACGGGTGCCCGTAGGAGGATCTCTCTGCGTTGGCGTGGTCTTGGCATCTCCCCACTGTCCATGGCATCATTCCCCGACTGCGAAAGTCTCACAGTAGATGCTTTTCGGCAGGACTGGTCGAGGTGAGGGTTCCTGTATCTCCAACCCCCTGGTCCAGCTGTTGCTTCAAGTTCTGGATCAGCTGGATTCCTATCGGATAAAAGGGATTCTCCTGTCTCCATGGTGGCCAGCCCAGCCTAGCCTTGGTTTCAGGCGCTGCTTGCTTGATGTCCGAACCTGTCTTTTTTACCTGAGGCTCCGCCTCTTTCAGCAGTTCAGGCTGGTGAGGCTCCTTGCTGGTTTGCCTTCCTGCTCCTCACTACGCGTCTGACATTTCTGACATGTTTGTATCTCCATTTGTATGTTGATTAGGTGGCTTTTTTGCTGGTGTCCCACCTGCGGTCTTCGTCTCAGTGACAGTAAGGTGTTTCTTGGTGGTCTTTCCATCTTTTCCTTTCTCTACATCGGTTTCGGACCTGGTTGTTTTGTCCTTTCTTTCTTGGCTTTTTTCTGGATCATTATCTCATACCTAATAATGTTGGTTCTTATTGTGCAGTGTTGGCAGAGCCGTTGCAGCTTGCTTTGGGGAGGATGCCACTTCTGCAAGCACTCTCGTGAGTTTTTTCCACCTCCGGCCTGCTCATGCTCCGCCTGAACCTTCTTGGTCTTAGAACTGGGTTCTTTTCTTTCTTTCTTCTCCTCAGTTTGTGGTGGCCCCTTCGGTTCGTGGAAGGCCATATCAAAATACTGAGATATATAAGCATACTTAACAAGGGGGTAAATATAAAAGTGTTGTGGATTCCTTCTCACATTGGCCTGCGAGGAACATGATAAAGTTGACGCCCTTGCTAAGGTTGCAGTAAATAAAGACAGTGTTGAACAAAATCTTGAGTTGTCAGATTGGTCCCTTAAGAGTGTCATCAGACGAGAACTCCTGGATGAATTTGAAGAAAGCTGAACAGTGCAAACTGGAACTAGCAGATCCATTGTTTATCACAATGAAATGTGTCAAGTAAACCATGTTTATGGGGCAAGTAACAAAATCAGCAAACTAACAGATGTTGTTACAGCTCAAATAGGATTTGGCTACAGGTACAGTATATCTGGCAGTTCGGCTTGAATAGCGATCTAGATGAAGTAAAGTGCAAAGTGTGTGGACAAAAACAGGGACAAACACTCGAACACTATATCGTGTACTGTAGTAAAATTGGGCCATTTAGAGATAACTCTAAACTCACATTGCATGAAATGGTAAACCATCTTATTACTAAGGATAAAATACTGGTACCTGAAATCCTTGCACTGTATCCATATTTTGCTTCCAATAGATAAACGACATATGAGATTAAGAAGCAAGTACAGGGGTACCTCGGATTACGAGCGTTCCTGTTTACAAGTTTTTCAGGTTACGAGCAGGATTTGCTTGGAAAATTTACATCGGAATACGAGCATTGCCTCGAAATACGAGGGTGTTGACACAGGCCGACCTAGCAGGCCGACCTAGCAGGCCGACCTAGCACGTGGTGGCACGGCGATCGCGCCTCAGTTTACCAGAGCCTCGCGCCCAGTGACTATCCCACCTCAATTTTTCACAAGGTTTTACAGTTTTTTGTTGGATTTTTGGCCATTTGAGCATAAAAGTTGTTATTATATATCTTGCCATGGGTCCCAAGAAAGCCAGTGGTAAGGTTCAACCTAAGAAAATAGTTGAGTAGAGGCAGTAGACAATGTCCCTTCCTCATTAAGAAAATGTGTGAAGTATGGGAAGAATTGCAAAGTTTTGTTGAAAAAACTCACCCAGATAAAGCTGTAGCAGGCCGTTGCATTGACCTTTTAAATGACAATGTAATGTCTTACTACAGACAAGTGTTGCAAAGAAGGGAAAAACAATCTTCAATGGATCGTTTCGTTGTGAGAAAATCAAGCAGTGAGCTCAACCAGGACCTAGTGGTATACAGGCAAAACGTGCCAGAGAGTGCACTCCAGAAAAATGTTTACTGGCTGATGTTATTATGGAAGGGGACTCCCTTCCAAACAGTAACACCTCTCCTCCTCCCTCCTCCTCACCATCTTCTATACGTCAACAGAAGTCATCAGCAAAGATAAGTAATAACTTGAACATACTTTTGTAGTGTAGATTTGGATGAATTAGGTATAAAATTTAGTTTGAAGTGAGGTTTTTGGGTAGTCAGGAACGGATTAATTCATTTCCCATTATTTCTTATGGGGAAATTAGCTTCGGTTTACAAGTTTTCGGATTACGAGCTGTCTCCAGGAACGGATTAAACTCTTAAATCAAGGTACTCCTGTACTGTATTGTGAAGTCTAATAATAAACAGCAGCTCTGCTATGAATCTGTAATATCTCCATTGTTCAAACAATTATGGATTAGCAATAAGACCTACCATTAATGTATAATGATTTACTGTAAATATATAGCTCTTGAAACAGAACATTCTCAGAAACCAGTTGACACTGTCATTATTAAGGTGTGAAGGATAGATGAATTTGCTAATGTAATAATCTCCGTTGAGGGCTGATAACGACCTTTTGTGCTCTTTATAATCCTTTTTGTGCTACCGCTCACAGGATGCGTATGAGTTGCACAATAAACTAGCCTCCTCTGGCGGCAACAATAAAAAAATGCTCCTCTCAGCTGCTAGGGGGTTCTGTTTGTTTGGTCTGGGTGGTCGTTTTGTTTGTTAGCAGCCTTCTACTTCTTTTCTGGTGCAGAATAAGATGGCAGGCTTCCAGAGGGGTCTGTTGGTTGTGGATGCTTAGTTGCTGAGGCTGTGGGTGCATCAAGTGTTTTGTCTGTTGGCAGCTTTATGCCGCTATCTGTGTGTCACTGGTTCTGTAACGGTGGACGCTCTCTGGGTGGAACTGGTTTCCTTGGTTCCCTGCTCCAGGGGCTCGTGTGTCTCAAATTGTCCACAGTGTCATTCAGACTAGCCATCCTGTGGATTACCCTGGTGCCCATGATGTTTGCAAGTATGCTGCTGTCGCGTCAGTTTTGGATCGATATTCGGGCGTGGGGGTTTTGGAGGTTGCACAGGGTCCTGGCAGCCAGGTAATTCGTGGCCATTCCAGTTCCTTCACGGCCTTGTGTGGCCTTGGGCTGCCTGTTACGACCGTCTATCTCTTCCTCGTCTTGAGACCTGCGGTGCTGCCGCCTCCCGGGCAGAACCCTGTTTTTCCTTATACTGTATTTGGGTAGTTAGCTTCAGGGAGCCGACGGGGCTCCCCAAAAACAACCATCGTTAAATGTAATGAAAGGACATTTTCTGGGTATGCTCCGGAGGCTCCCTGATTCCCTTCCTTCCTCTGGTTGACAGGTTTTCATCATTCAAGAACGAGGGTGGTGGGCTGCAGACTCCAGTGAGCCAGCTCACCCTCTCCTCCTTCAGGGGTGGGGCTTAGCGCTAACGAGTGGGAGTGCTAGTTGCACGAAGGGTTGCTTGTTTGATTTCTTTCTAGGAGCGTTATTTTGATCTTTTAGGACACAGATTGCACTGGTTAACCAAACAGTGGTCTTTTTTGATTCACCTACCTTACTGGGTTCTTTTCCAGTCGATGGCAATTATGAATATTTAATATTTAAAGTGTTCACAATTTATTGCTCCCTGCGCCTCTCTGAGGGGGCCAGGTTCTGGCTCGTGGTTCCTGGTAGGCATAAGGACTCCTGTGACTGACGACCCCAAACTAATATAGCACATATCAGTTCACATAGCTTCAGGGAGCCTCCGGGGGCCCCACATAGAAAATGGTGTTTCATTATAATCAACTTTTTGTTTTCCATATAGGGCAGGATCTAGCTATATGCATTAATGCAGCACTTTAAGGATTACATTTGCTCAGATGATAGCTGAAATAATTATATTTACACAAAATGTGTGTGAAAATAACTCCTACATCCAAACTCAAAATAAGTAAAAATTGAGTAAAAACCAAATAACTGAATCAGTTCAAACCTGGGCCAGTTTGTAGAACTTCGTCCTTCAGGTACTTATAGTCATTGTAGTCCCTCTTTCTTACCCCATCTATCACCAACACACTGCCATCCTGCCATTAAAGGTTAAATATTGGGGGTACATTAAAATATAAATTACTAACCTAATGTTGTTTTTACCTCATCCAAGCATGTTGGAACTCTATATTCATGCCAGCCCTACATGCATATTCATGTCAACACTATATGTATACTACAATACAGTACAGTACAGTATATTCATATAAGCAGTACCTGTATATTCATGACAGCACTATATGTATACTACAGTACAGTACAGTATATTCATGTCAGCAGTAACTACATATTCGTTTTGGCAGTACTGTAACTGCATATTTATGTTAGGGAACTCTATATTCATGTCAGACTCTGCAGCCTTTTCCTGTTAGATACCACCACCCCCACCACCACCACCCTCACCTCTCTTTTCACCATGTCATGTAGGCGTTTGGGAGGAGCCATTATGATGACAACAAGGGCTATCAGGACTGTCACAAGTATCCTCTCGCGGTACCGTCCCCATACTCGCCTCAGTTTCATAGTCGACGTCCGCAAACAGAAGTCATATACAATCTGCAAGAGATGAGTTGGAGTGAACAGCCATTCAAGTCTGCTTTGGTTACATATGTGTGAGTGTGTAATTACCTAAGTGTAATTACCTAAGTGTAGTTACAGGATGAGAGCTACGCTCGTGGTGTCCCGTCTTCCCAGCACTCTTTGTCATATAACGCTTTGAAACTACTGACGGTCTTGGCCTCCACCATCTTCTCATTTAACTTGTTCCAACCGTCTACCACTCTATTTGCGAAGGTGAATTTTCTTATTTCTTCGGCATCTGTGTTTAGCTAGTTTAAATCTATGACCTCTTGTTCTTGAAGTTCCAGGTCTCAGGAAATCTTCCCTGTCGATTTTATCAATTCCTGTTACTATTTTGTACGTAGTGATCATATCACCTCTTTTTCTTCTGTCTTCTAGTTTCGGCATATTTAATGCTTCTAACCTCTCCTCGTAGCTCTTGCCCTTCAGTTCTGGGAGCCACTTAGTAGCATGTCTTTGCACCTTTTCCAGTTTGTTGATGTGCTTCTTAAGATATGGGCACCACACAACAGCTGCATATTCTAGCTTTGGCCTAACAAAAGTCATGAACAATTTCTTTAGTATATCGCCATCCATGCATTTAAAAGCAATTCTGAAGTTAGAAAGCATAGCATAGGCTCCTTGCACAATATTCTTTATGTGGTCCTCAGGTGATAGTTTTCTATCTAGAACCACCCCTAGATCTCTTTCTTTATCAGAAGTCTTTAAAGATTTCTCACATAATATATAGGTTTTGTGGGGTCTATGTTCTCCTATTCCACATTCCATAACATGACATTTATTAACATTGAATTCCGTTTGCCAAGTGGTGCTCCATATACTTATTTTGTCCAGGTCTTCTTGAAGGGCATGACAATCATCTAAATTTCTTATCCTTCCTATTATCTTAGCATCATCAGCAAACATGTTTATATAATTCTGTACACCAACTGGTAGATTATTTATGTAGACAATAAACATCACTGGTGCAAGAACTGAACCCTGTGGTACTCCACTTGTGACATTTCTCCATTCCGATACATTGCCTCTGATTACTGCCCTCATTTTTCTATCAGTCAGAAAATTTTTCATCCATGTTAGAAGCTTACCTGTCACCCCTCCAATATTTTCCAGTTTCCAGAACAACCTCTTATGTGGAACTCTGTCGAAAGCCTTTTTTAGGTCCAGAAAGATGCAGTCAACCCAACCATCTCTTTCCTGTAATATCTCTGTGGCTCGATCATAGAAACTGTGTGTGTGTGTGTGTGTGTGTGTGTGTGTGTGTGTGTGTAATTACCTAAGTAATTACCTAAGTGTAGTTACAGGATGAGAGCTACGCTCGTGGTGTCCCGTCTTCCCAGCACTCTTTGTCATATAACGCTTTGAAACTACTGACGGTCTTGGCCTCCACCACCTTCTCACTTAACTTGTTCCAACCGTCTACCACTCTATTTGCGAAGGTGAATTTTCTTATATTTCTTCGGCATCTGTGTTTAGCTAGTTTAAATCTATGACCTCTTGTTCTTGAAGTTCCAGGTCTCAGGAAGTCTTCCCTGTCGATTTTATCAATTCCTGTTACTATTTTGTACGTAGTGATCATATCACCTCTTTTTCTTCTGTCTTCTAGTTTTGGCATATTTAATGCTTCTAACCTCTCCTCGTAGCTCTTGCCCTTCAGTTCTGGGAGCCACTTAGTAGCATGTCTTTGCACCTTTTCCAGTTTGTTGATGTGCTTCTTAAGATATGGGCACCACACAACAGCTGCATATTCTAGCTTTGGCCTAACAAAAGTCATGAACAATTTCTTTAGTATATCGCCATCCATGTATTTAAATGCAATTCTGAAGTTAGAAAGCATTGCATAGGCTCCTTGCACAATATTCTTTATGTGGTCCTCAGGTGATAGTTTTCTATCTAGAACCACTCCTAGATCTCTTTCTTTATCAGAATTCTTTAAAGATTTCTCACATAATATAGTGTGTGTGTGTGTGTGTGTGTGTGTGTGTGTGTGTGTGTGTGTGTGTGTGTATATACAGTATATATATATATATATTATATATATATATATATATATATATATATATATATATATATATATATATATATATATATATATATATATATATATATATAGGGGTACCACCACTGGTTTAATTAAAGGGACCCACATCCTCGAAGAAGAAAATAAATAGTGTTCAGAGAAGACCTTGTGGATTCTCACTGAATACTTTAATCTTTTCCTCTCCTACCACCCCTATTATTTTTATTTTTTTTTTTATTTGATTTTATTGCAATGTTACAGTTTACAGAAAACACACACTTATATAACAATATAACAATATACCAATCAGTGTTCGAAGACCTCGTCCAGTTCCTCGGGGGTCGGGTGCGTACCCAAGATACAACACGCATTTCCCCTCTGAACAGCGACACTGAGGCGCTGGAACATAAAACTGGCCGCTCTTGGGTCTCTAGTCTTCCCAATGAGTTCCTCGCCCAGCTCCTTCAGGAACTTAAGTGCACATTTACCCCAGGCGCCCAGAGTCTCAGAGCCTATTGGCACGAACCTGTAACAACGTTCTAGGTCCCTGTACTTGTTAGTTTTCTGGGTCTCCCTGAAGGTGGCCGCCCCGCCTCCCTCAGCTGCGCTGTAAGGTAGATAGGTATCAGCCAATGTGGATGCACACGTGTAGTCCCACACGACCTGTTTACCTTCTCTCCACGGCTGCAGGGTGACTCCATCTGGGCGTTTTTGGCTGTTGTCAGGCCTGCACAACTGAGGTTCCCTTTGTGCTGGGCACCCAGCTGAAGCCAAACTTCTCTTGATGATGTCATTGACTGCTTCATGTCTGGCAATCTTTCCCTGTGTCTTACGACAGATGAGACCATGGCTGCCGTATTGGTCTGCCCGTGCATGGCCGCAAATACACCGGTGCTCGGTGGAGATAGGGGCGGCAAGGCGCAGAGCAACACCAATACTTAGGGTCCGATGGTCCAGGCGGGTCCCCAAGGCGGAATTAGGGACTGCCAACAGGAAGTCCCCGGCATGGGGAGCTTGCACAGCTAGAAGACGCGCTTTGTCCTTCCTGGAAGCTGCCTCCAGCAATGATGTGGCGATGTTCTCCACTATGGGGCTATCCCATTTGGACTGTTTGCAGTCATTTGGAAAAGTAGGTCGAGGATGAGAGTTGACAAGAGTGTCCCACTGACCGGCTCCTTCCGCGAATTTGGGATCATGAATCCCAATGAAGTCTCTTAGGTGTTCCGGTAGTATTTCCTTAACTAATTCACCTGTTGCACTGGTCGAGGATAAGAATGCCGGCAATGCTAACTGGGTCGCCTTGCGAATACCTATCCCCCCGAGTCTAACTGGGAGCGTTGCTTGGTCCCATTGGTCATCTTGCAGGGAGAGGTTTAACACTTTCACGGTTATTGCCCTTAGGAGTGTGTCATATTCTGTTAATTTTGGGCTGTCGAAGGAGGGAGCACACCTTAGGAAATAGGTCAGTCTGGGCAAAGCCAGGCACCTTGTGAGAAGGTACAGAGCATCGTGGGCGTCCAAAGCCCCTATTCTTCCCTCCATCCTCCTCAGGTCGTTCAGCTTTTCTTCGAGGACTACCTCAATGGCGCTCGAGCCCAGAGGTGCCCCTAGCAGCACACTGTCGGTGGGAGCGATCACTTGGGCTCCTGGCAATATGGTTCGCACTGCATCTATGGTAGGTTGGCTAGATGAGATGATTTCACACTTTAATGGGTTTAGGGTGAGTCCTAACTCCTCTCCCTTAGATTTCACCAGCTGTAGATCTTCTAGCAGGGACTCCTGTGTCCCTGCCAGGGTGCCATCGTCCAGGAACCAGATGTTGAGTTCGCTGGTCAACCTGCTTGTGACCTCTTTAACAGCCATGCAAAAAAGAAAAGGGGCAAGTGGGTCTCCCTGCTGGACACCTTCTGCAGAAACAACTTCATGTTCCCCAAACAGCAGCGTCGATTCCCTACTGTACCCTGCTGAGACGAAGGGGAGTAGAGAAGGAAAGCTTGTTCGAACTGCTTCCAGTACCACATCCCTTTTTACCTGGTTGAAGGCATTTTTAAAGTCTAATTTAATTAATGCCTTATTTTCTGGGAGGTGCTTTATATAGGCTCGTGCTGCATGAGCTGCTGCTTCACAGCCATGGGGGACACCAAAACCTAGTTGATGGGGTCGAAGCATCGTCGCAGCGTCTATGCTAATTTTTCTGACAGCTGCCCTAGCAACAAGGCGCCGAAGTGTGTTACCCACGGCAATGGGTCTGACTCCACCATCTTTCTTCTTGAGGGCACAAAGGGATGCTCCAAAGAAAAAGGGTTTTATTGTATCTGGGATCAACCCAGAGAGGCAGTCGTTGACAAACTTCGTGACCTCTGACAATAGTGTCTCGGCAACTTCTCCGAGAACTGGATTTACCATCTCCTTGAGGTGCTGAGGTCTTACTCCAGTGTATCCCCCTGCCGAGCCTGGCGGAAATGACATGATGGCTTTGTATACCTCTGACGCTTGGAGGAATAGAGGTCCCATGTCTGGGACATTTGTGTCCTGAGCAGTGGGTTCCCATGGTACTCTAGGAGGGTGCTTCTCTCTCAGCGAGTATATATATATATATATATATATATATGTCGTACCTAGTAGCCAGGTAGGGCTACTAGGTACGACACACACATATATATATATATATATATATATATATATATATATATATATATATATATATATATATATATATATATATATATATATATATATATGTTGACAAATGGAATGCATTAGGAAGTGATGTGGTGGAGGCTGACTCCATACACAGTTTCAAGTGTAGATATGACAGAGCCCGATAGGCTCAGGAATCTGTACACCTGTTGATTGACGGTTGAGAGGCGGGACCAAAGAGCCAGAGCTCAACCCCCGCAAACACAACTAGGTGAGTACATACATACATACATACATACATACATACATACATACATATATATATATATATATATATATATATATATATATATATATATATATATATATATATTACACACACATATACATATATACACAGTACAGTATATTATAGTACACTTGAAAGGCTGTGCAGTAACGAAATATCTAACATATTTAACTATTTAAATAAGGGGAGCCAAGTGCTGTCTGGGGTCAGAGTTTTTTATTGTTCTAATAGCTGACTTGTGTTAGATTACTGGAAAATAAAATAAATGGGCTGCCTGAAAGTCTCTGACACTGCTCATAGATGATGCAGAGCTATGGCCTGGAAAAACTGTGGGGGAAGGGGGGATGGGTCTGAATGATTGCTGTTCGACATCAACCATATGAATGTAAGAAAATGAGTGTTGGGGGATCGAAGCAAGATCACAAGGTTATTGTATGATATTAGTGACCCCTCAGATATGGAAACTGAAAAGAACCTAGGAGTAGACAATGTCATGCCTATCTCCAGTGGCTCATTTCAATGGAAATAGAAGGCAAATGCAAAACTGGAAAATATCTGAGTAGCTTTCCGGAACTTAAAGAAGGCATTCAGGGCATTATACAGTACACTATCTATATAACTAACACAGAGCCTCGCATAAAAATACACAAGATCCAAAGTGGCCTAACTTTAGAAAGTTACGCCAAAAGACTGTAAGTACTTGCTCTATTTGATATGGGAAATGAGACATAATCACAACATACAACATCTTTAGGATTATGGACACTCAGATAATAGATACAGATCAATTTTAGGTAATTACAAACAACACCAGAATGAAAGATAAAAAAATGAAAATAAGACTTATATAAGCCATTGCGATGTAAGGAAATATTTATTTAACCTAAGTGGAGTGAGAAAATGGAATAAGTTAAGAAAAGATGGTCAAGGCTGAATGCATTCATAACCTTAAAAGTAGACTATAACTTAGATGAGTACCCCACACTACTCTTACAAACCCCAATATTTCTTCACGGAGAGCTTTCTCTTACCATAGCTCATCTTAAGCTTTACCCTACTACTTTTTCCTTGAACACCAGCCTGTCTAGAACCAGGCTCCACAATTACTGCTGGGTGAACATGGGCGAACAGTTGAGGATTTGTGCCCAGTCAATCCTCCCTGACCATGGCTCGAACTCAAACAAAATGGCTAGTGAGGCGTGGAGGAGAGTGTGCTACAAATATTTATTTTTAATCAAATTTCTTCTGAAATATTTCTCCTCGAAGAACAATGGCTACACCCCTGCTGTTATTTATCGTGTACGACAGGCACTGACCGGTCAATCAATGGCCTCGTACTTCCATTATGCATCACTGGACAAACCCGTCCCCATCAGTTCCCTCGCCAGCCACCGCCGAGTGGCTGGAATCTGGATAACCTATGCTGACACTAATACAAGTCAGTTAGCACAAAAGACAGATGGCACACATTTTTTTTTACCATTTCGCGCACAAAATTTGTACTTTCAGTATACAAATTATTAGTCACCATTAAAACAATGCTATAAACTGCTAACATTTTCTACTTAGCAGGCATATAGTTATTAAGTGAAGTTCAGTAATGTGACAGACATAATCCTGCTTTCGTAAGACCAACGGCCGCCAACTAAGAAAACTATAGAGCCCAGTAGGCTCAGGAATCTGTACAACAGTTGACTGACAGTTGAGGGGCGGGACCAAAGAGCCAAAGCTCAAAACATGCACAACTAGGTGAGTACATCCCAATGTCCACAAACATGATCGTACTCACAAAATACTAGACTGTGGCAGGTTTTGAGGTAAACTATTATATTATACGATAGTTATACTTAAATTTAACAATATGTTGTTGTTGTTGAAGATTAAGTCATCACAAGAGGTGGCACGGACATGAATAGCCCGTAGGTGGTAGATTTTTGGAGCGAATATGATCTTTGGTCGTGTAACATTTTAAAGCGTCTCTGGATCTCGTAACAATTTATTTTTATATGTATATACAAGAGTGTTTACATTCTTGTAAAGCCACTAGCATGCATAGCTTTCCGGGCAGCTTTTTAATCCTAATTGTCCCCGGAATACAACCCGCCATATCGTTTAACAACTAGGTACCCATTTACTGCTGGTGAACAGAGGCTAGAGTTTAGGATTGGCGCCCAGTCAATCCTCCCCGGCCAGAATACGAACCTGGGCCAAAGGGCTTGGGAAGCGCCGGACGAGTGTATTACCACCTTTATGTATTAAAGATAAACGCCGAATATGTAATATTAATGAACAAAAGTGACATCAGAAGCAACGCTATTGTATTCGGAGGATGGGTCGGTGTATGGAGTCATCCTCCACCACATTACTTCCTAGTGCATTCCATTTATTAACTACTCTGACACTGAAATGGTTCTTTCTAATGTCTCTGTGGCTCATTTGGGTACTCAGCTTCCACCTGTGTCCTCTTGTGCGTGTAACACCCGCGTTAAATAATCCATCCTTATATATCTACCCTGTCAATTCCCCTGAGAATTTTGTATGTGGTGATCATGTTTTCCCGAGCTCTTCTGTTTTCCAGCGACGTGAGGTTCAGTTCAGACAGCCTTTCCTCGTAACTCATGCCTCTTAATTCTGGGACTAGCATAGTGGCATACCTCTGAACTTTTTCCAACTTCGTCTTGTGCTTGTACGGGTTTGTAATTACCTAATTGTAGTTACAGGATGAGAGCTACGCTCGCGGTGTCCCGTCTCCCCAGCACTTTTTGTCATATAACACTTTGAAATTACTGACGATTTTGGCCTCCACCACCTTCTCACCTAACTTGTTCCAACCGTCTCCCACTCTGTTTACAAAAGTGAATTTTCTGATGTTTCTCCGGTAGCTTTGTATCGTTAGTTTAAATCTATGACCTCTTGTTCTTGAAGTTCCAGATCTCAGGTTTTCTTCCCAATTTTATCGATTCCTGTTACTATTTTGTACGTAGTGATCATATCGCCTCTTTTTCTTCTCTCTTCTAGTTTTTGCATATTTAATGCCTCTAACCTCTCCTCGTAGCTCTTGCCCTTCAGTTCTGGGAGCCACTTGGTGCATTTCTTTGCACCTTTTCCAGTTTGTTGATGTGCTTCTTAAGATATGGGCACCATACAACCGCTGCATATTCCAGCTTTGGCCTAACAAAAGTCGTGAACAATTTCTTTAGTATTTCTCCATCCATATATGTAAAAGCAATTCTGAAGTTAGAAAGTGTAGCATAGGCTCCTCGCACAATGTTCTTAATGTGGTCCTCAGGTGAGTTTTCTATCTAGAACCACCCCTAGATCTCTTTCTTTATCAGAATTCTTTAAAGATTTCTCACATAATTTATAGGTTGTGTGGGGTCTGTGTTCTCCTATTCCACATTCCATAACATGGCATTTATTCACATTAAATTCCATTTGCCAAGTGGTGCTCCATATACTTAGTTTGTACAGGTCTTCTTGAAGGGCATGACAATCATCTAAATTTCTTATCTTCCCTATTATCTTAGCATCATCAGCAAACATGTTCATATAATTTTGTATTCCATCTGGTAGATCGTTTATGTAGATAACGAACATTACCGGTGCAAGAACTGAACCCTATGGTACTCCACTTGTGACATTCCTCCAAACCGATACCTTGCCTCTGATTACTGCCCTCATTTTTCTATCAGTTAGGAAATTTTTCATCCATGTTAGAAGCTTACCTGTCACCCCTCCAGTATGTTTCAGTTTTCAGAACAACCTCTTATGTGGAATTCTCTCAAAAGCCTTTTTTTAGGTCCAGATAGATGTACTCACCTATTTGTACTCACCTATTTGTGTTTGCAGGATCGAGCATTGACTCTTGGATCCCGCCTTTCGTATACAAGGTTCTGAAGGAGTCCTTACACAGATTTCTGAAAGCAGTTCCGATGTTAGCTAGCCTCGCATACGCCGCCGATGTTATTCTTTTGATGGGGGGTTCATAAGACAGGTTTGGCGTGATATCAACTCCTAGATCTTTCTCTCTGTCCGTTTCGTGTAGGACTTCATCTCCCATTCGATATCCAGTGTCTGGCCTCCTATTTCCTCCGCCAAGTTTCATTACCTTATATTTACTTAGGTTGAACTTTAGTAGCCATTTGTTGACCTAGACAAACTGAAGGAATGGTCCATCTTGTAGCCTCATACTATCTTCCTCTGTCTTGATCCTCCTCATAAGTTTTGCATCATCAGCAAACATTGAGAGGAACGAGTCTATTCCTTCTGGGAGATCATTTACGTATATCAGAAACAGTATTGGTCCAAGGACTGATCCCTGTGGGACTCCAATGGTGACGCCTCGCCACTCCGATACCTCACCCCTCACAGTGACTCGTTGTATCCAGTTGCTTAGGTACTCCCTTATCCAATGGAGTACCTTCCCTTTCACTCCTGCCTGCATCTCCAGCTTACGTACTAGTCTCTTATGTGGCACTGTGTCAAAGGTTTTCTGGCAGTCCAGAAATATGCAGTCTGCCCATCCCGCTCGCTCTTGCTAAATTTTTGTTGCCTGGTATAGAACTCAATTAAACTTGTTAGGCACGATTTGCTATTTCTGAACCCATGCTGATGTTGTTACAAAAGTTCTTTTGCTCCAAATGTTCGACTAGCTTTTTTCGCACAATCTTCTCCATCATCTTGCATGGAATGCAAGTTAGGGACACTGTCCTGCAGTTCAGTGCCTCCTGCCTATCACTCTTCTTGTATATTGGAATTACATTAGCCGTCTTCCAAATTTTTGGCAGTTCACCTGATACCAGTGATTTGTTGTACACCATGGAGAGTGGCAGGCACAGAGCTTCTGCTCTTTGCTTAAGAATCCATGGTGAGATTCCATCCAGGCCTATGGTTTTTATGAGATCCAAATCTAGCAGATGATTTTTCACCTCCCACTGGTAATCACAAACTCCTCTAGTGGTGCCTGGTTTGATATTCCCTCATTTATCTCTGTAACTTCTCCTTGCTCTGACGTGAAGACCTCCTGGAATTTCTTATTGAGTTCCTCACACACTTCCTTGTCATTTTGTAGTGAATCTTTCTGCCCCTATCTTCAGTTTCAATACCTGTTCCTTCACTGTTGTTTTTCCTCTTGATGTGGCTATGCAGCAGTTTGGGTTGAGTCTTTGCCTTGCTATGACATTTTCATATTGCCTCTTTACCTCTCTTCTCACCCTTTTGATTGTAGCCGCCGGAGGCGGTTAGTTTATTGTGCACCCCATACTCATCCTGTGAGCGGTAGCGCAAAAAGCATTACAGAGGGTACAAAAGGTCTTTGTCAGACCTCATCTTAGATTATTACATAAACAATTTCATATATCCTTCACACCTTATAGTTACATGTCAGCTAGTTACAGAGAATGTTCTATTTCAAGAGCTATATATTTACAGTAAGTCGTTATACATTAATGGTAGGTCTTATTGCTAATATATAATAGTTTGAGCAAAGGAGATATCACAGAGTCATAGGGGAGCTGCTGTTTATTATTATTCTTCACAATACACTACTTGTTTCTTAATCTCATATCTCGTTTATCTACTGGAAGCGAAATATGGATACAGTGCAAGGATATCAGGTATTTTATCCTTGGTAATAAGATAGGTTGGCATATCAAATAGCGTGAGCTTAGATTTATCTCTAAATGGCTCAATTTTACTACAATCCAAGATATAGTGTTCGAGTGTGTGTCCCTGTCTTTGTCCACATACTTTACACTTTACCTCATCTAGATCCCTATACAAGTCGAACTGCCAGAAATACCTGTAGCCAAGTCTTACTCAAGCTCTAACAACATCTGTTAGTCTACTGACTTTGTGACTTGCCCCATACCTATGTTTAACTTCACACATTTCATTATGATGAACAATGGACCTGCTAGTTCCAGTTTGCACAGTTCTACTTTCTTCAAATCCATCCACGAGTTCTCGTCTAATGACACTTTTAAGGGACCTATTTGATAACTCAAGATCACTGTCAATACTGCCTTTATTTACTGCAGCCTTAGCAAGGGCGTCAACTTTGTCATGTTTCTGCGTGCCAATGTGAGAAGGAATCCACACAATATTTTTATATTTACCCTCTTGCTAAGTATGCTTATATGTCTACGTCTAGCTTCCAAGACAAGCACGTTATTACATGATTGCAAACTGTTTATTGCTCGTAGTGAGGAAAGGGAGTCGGAAATAATTAAACTGTCTACTTCAGTGTTGTCAATAATTTTGAGTGCTACCAGTATTGCTACCAACTCGGCTTGCATTGTGGATGCTCAGTTACTAATTAGTTACTAGTTAATGGCAGCACAATTCCTTTGAATTGTGCTGCCATCGGGCTGATGAGCAATAACAGCATTTCCTGCCCTCCCTGTAGCTGTGTTAAGTGATCCGTCAGTGTATATGGTCTGTGTTATGTTGTTTTCAGCTTGTATATTGTGTATGTGTTCTATGGTGCTTAATTTAGCAGCAAGCTGAGCATGAGGGTTGTTTGTGATTAGTTTCTTGGTGGGGTATGCAGGGGTCAGAATGTCAAAAGGTACTATGTGCCAGGGTGGAAGGAAGTGCTGTACTCTTTCATCTGTATATACATCGTGCAGTCCCATCATTTTAATATGATTGGCAGTTCTTTGAATCCATTTAGACTCGCTAGTTCCGTTACGTATGTGTTCTAACAGTTTAACTGGCACAATGTTGTTTTTGTTATCACGCAGAAGCTTTAGTCCCATCATAAGATTAATTTCAAATATTCTGTCTCGAATGCTAAGTATATTTAATTCTTTCCGCACGTTGAGAACTTTAATAGTTATAGGACAGCCAAGTATAATTCTGAGTGCTTCATTTTGCACTTTTTCCAGTCTATCAATACTTTTGCCATTTTGCAGGACCATAGCTGATGCATGGTCTATCAGAGACCTTATATATGCTAAATACATCATTCTTGCTATTCCAATATTAACACCGTACTTAGGGCTGTACCTCACTACATTTCTGAGAGCCCTGAGCCTGTCTCTACACTGTTGATGTAACTTATTGACTGCAGTTGAGGTACAAGGGACAGAGACACCAAGGTATTTGAAAGAAGAGACATAGTCTATTGGTATGTTCTCTATCTTTAGTTTTCGTGGTCCACTTTTGCGGTTGCCAATTTGTCTGTTAAATACCTTAGTTTTAGCAGCGTTGATTACAAGACCAAGGCTCTCACAAGCTGTATGTATACAATTTAAGATTGTTTGCATTTCGCGGTGGGTTTTAGTATGTACAAGGATGTCATCTGCATAGCTGATAGTGATGTTTGCCGGACTAGTTGGGATTGATTTTTGTAAGGCATTAATTAGAACATTAAACAAGTTAGGACTGAGTACTCCTCCTTGTGGGGTGCCTAGTTGCATTACTTTAGTTTCACTCTTGTAGCCTTGGAACAGTACAGAGGACTTCCGGTTGGTAAGATAGTCCCGTATCCATTGTAATAATTGTCCCCCTATATCCATTCTTGCTAATTCATACATAATCACTTCCCTATTAGCAATATCAAAGGCGTTTTTTAAATCAAGAAATATTGTGAGCTTGTGCCTTTTGTCTCCATGAACAGTGAGAAAGGTTGTGATACAGTTGTTTACACTTTTACCATGTGTGAAACCATTGACATTAGGTGACATGTGCTCTTTAACTCTAGACAATAATCTATTAAGCACCATTCTCTCTTAAGGTTTTGCACATGCAACTGGTCAGTGAGATGGAACGAAAAGCATCAGGTTGGCCAGGCTTTGGTACAGGTACAGTAAGACTGTTGGTCCATGATACTGGCAACTGCCCAGTGACATAACTGGCGTTAAACAATTCTAATAATGGATGACCGGGTACATGATGTAGGAGTCTTAGAATATCATAAGTGATACCGTCCACACCAGGAGCAGTGCTACTGCCCCTGGAGAGGGCGGCATCCAGTTCATAATCTGTATCTGGAACATTTCATTCATCATGTTGCTTGCTCAACATGAAGTTAATGAGAGCATTTCTGTCTGTGGACTTCGCCTGCAATTTCTCCCTAGTGCTAGTTGGTTACATTCCAAAGCTGAAGACCTGAGCCCATTTTGTAATTAACTGATTGGCTTTGTGTAGCGGGTTTGGGTGTGAAACTTGTCTATTATTTTTACCAATAATTTTGTTTATGCCTTTCCAGGCTTTGTCCAGGGCTTACCCTTACACTCATTTCACCCCCGCGACCACACCCGTCCCATTCTACGGAACCCCCCACACACTTTTGACTATGACCGAGCTCAATACCCGAGGTTCTTCTCGGGTTTGGGGCGGTCGTTGACGTATTCATTTTTGGCGCTCTGGTATCTTTCTCTACTCTCTAGAGTTCTGTTGTTTCTATAGTTTCTCCACGCCATTTTACTTAGTTGCTTTGCTAGCTCACATCTCTGATTAAACCATAGGTTTCTCCATGTGTGTGTGTGTGTGTGTGCGTGTGCATTCGTATTACCTAAGTGTAGTTACAGGATGAGCGCTACGCTCATGGTGTTCACACACACACACACACACGCGCGCGCGCGCGTGTGTGTGTGTGTGTGTGTGTGTGTGTGTGTGTGTGTGTGTGTGTGTGTGTGTGTGTGTGTGTGTGTACTCATTTATTTGTACTCACTTATTTGTGCTTGCAGGATCGAGCATTGACTCTTGGATCCCGCCTTTCGAGCCATCGGTTGTTTACAGCAATGACTCCAGTCCCATTTCCCTATCGTATCTAGCTTTAAAATTATGAATAGTTTGCTTCCACAACCTGCTCCTTAAATGCATTCCTCCTGAGTGTATTTACCGAAATGCCTAATTGTACTTACCTAATTGTGCTTGCGGAGGTTGAGCTCTGGCTCTCTGGTTCCGCCTTTCTACTATCAATCAACTGGTGTACAGGTTCCTGAGCCTACTGGGCTCTATCATATTTACACTTGAAGCTGTGTATGGAGACAGCCTACACCACATCACTTCCTAGTGCATTCCATTTACTAACAACTCTGACACTGAAAAAATTCTTTCTAATGTCTCTGTGGCTCATTTGGGTACTAAGTTTCCACCTGTGTCCCCTTGTTTGTGTTCCACCCGTGCTGAAGAGTTTGTCTTTGTCCACCCTGTCAATTCCCCTGAGAATTTTGTAGGTGGTTATCATGTCTCCTCTTACTCTTCTGTTTTCCAGGGACGTGAGGTTCAGCGCCTTCAGCCTTTCCTCGTAGCTCATACCTCTTAGTTCCGGGACAAGTCTAGTGGCATACCGCTGAATCTTCTCTAACTTTGTCTTGTGTTTAATTAGATGTGGACTCCAGGCAGGAGCTGCATATTCCAGGATTGGTCTGACATAAGTGGTATACAGGGTCCTGAACGATTCCTTACACAAGTTTCTAAAGGCAGTTCTTATGTTGGCGAAACTAGCATATGCCGCTGATGATATCCTTTTGATGTGGGCCTCTGGAGACAGGTTTGGTGTGATATCAACCCCCAGATCTTTCTCTCTATTTGACTCTTGCAGGATTTCACCTCCCAGATGATAACTTGTGTTCAGCCTTCTTCTCCCTTCACCTAATTTCATTATTTTACACTTTCCGGAGTTGAAATTTTAGCAGCCATTTTCTAGACCATTCCTCCAGTTTGTCCAGGTCATCCTGTAGTCTCTGTCTATCTTCATCTGTCTTGAGTATTCTCAGAATTTTTGCATCATCAGCAAACATTGAGAGGAACGAGTCTATACCCTCTGGAAGATCATTTACATATATTAGAAACAGTCTCCGTGGTGTAGTGGTAAGACACTCGCCTGGCGTTCCGCGAGCGCTATGTCATGGGTTCGTATCCTGGCCGGGGAGGATTTACTGGGCGCAAATCCTTAACTGTAGCCTCTGTTTAACGCAACAGTAAAATGTGTACTTGGATGAAAAAACGATTCTTCGCGGCAGGGGATCGTATTCCAGGGATCATAGGATTAAGGACTTGCCCGAAACGCTACGCGTACTAGTGGCTGTACAAGAATGTAACAACTCTTGTATATATCTCAAAAAAAAAAAAAAGGATGGGTCCAAGTACAGAGCCCTGTGGAACTCTGCTGGTGACATCTCGCCACTCTGATATCTCCCCCCTCACAGTTGCTCGCTATTTCCTGTTGCTTACTCCCTTATCCACTGGAGCACCTTACCTTTTACTCCTGCCTGTTGCTGCCTGCCTGCCTGCCTGCCTGCCTGCCTGCCTGCCTGTGTGTGTGTGTGTGTGTGTGTGTGTGTGTGTGTGTGTGTGTGTGTGTGTGTGTGTATTCACCTAATTGTGTTTGCGGGGGTTGAGCTCTGGCTCTTTGGTCCCGCCTCTCAACCGTCAATCAACAGGTGTACAGATTCCTGAGCCTATTGGGCTCTATCATATCTACACTTGAAACTGTGTATGGAGTCAGCCTCCACCACATCACTTACTAATGCATTCCATTTGTCAACCACTCTGACACTAAAAAAGTTCTTTCTAATATCTCTGTGGCTCATTTGGGCACTCAGTTTCCACCTGTGCCCCCTTGTGCGTGTGCCCCTTGTGTTAAATAGCCTGTCTTTATCTACCCTATCAATTCCCTTCAGAATCTTGAATGTGGCGATCATGTCCCCCCTAACTCTTCTGTCTTCCAGCGAAGTGAGGTTTAATTCCCGTAGTCTTTCCTCGTAGCTCATACCTCTCAGCTCGGGTACTAGTCTGGTGGCAAATCTTTGAACCTTTTCCAGTTTAGTCTTATCCTTGACTAGATATGGACTCCATGCTGGGGCTGCATACTCCAGGATTGGCCTGACATATGTGGTATACAAAGTTCTGAATGATTCTTTACACAAGTTTCTGAATGCCGTTCGTATGTTGGCCAGCCTGGCATATGCCGCTGATGTTATCCTCTTGATATGGGCTGCAGGAGACAGGTCTGGCGTGATATCAATCCCTAAGTCTTTTTCTTTCTCTGACTCCTGAAGAATTTCCTCTCCCAGATGATACCTTGTATCTGGCCTCCTGCTCCCTACACCTATCTTCATTACATTACATTTGGTTGGGTTAAACTCTAACAACCATTTGTTCGACAATTCTTTCAGCTAGTCTAGGTCTTCTTGAAGCTTCAAACAGTCAAACAGTCCTCTTCTGTCTTAATCCTTCTCATAATTTTGGCATCGTCCGCAAACATTGAGAGAAATGAATCTATACCATTTACATATATCAGAAACAAGATATGACCGAGTACAGAGCCCTGTGGGACTCCACTGGTGACTTCACGCCAATCGGAGGTCTAACCCCTCACCGTAACTCTTTGCTTCCTATTGCTTAGGTACTCCCTTATCCACTGGAGCACCTTACCAGCTACACCTGCCTGTCTCTCCAGCTTATGTACCAGCCTCTTATGCAGTACTGTGTCAAAGGCTTTCCGACAATCCAAAAAAATGCAGCCCTCTCTCTTTTTTTTTTTTTATTATTTTCTACCACAGACGTGGCCACACATTTACAATGCTAACCAGCATATATACATTTTCTTCTGTCCTCCATTGACAGGGTTAGAGATGTGTTAAACATACAGTTCAAGGGTTTTATTGAACACTCAACCACAGAAGGTGATTCGGTGCTTTTAAAATGCTAAGCTAACCTACATACGTAAATACATAGATACACAGATTTACGTATGTCCTACATAAAGTGTTAGATGTGTCTTTTACATAGTGTCATTAATGTACATTCACAAAGGTGAAATGCAATTCTGATCAGCTTCCATATATACTTTATACCCATACATATACATACGCACACACACATATACATACATATATAGACACACACATGCATTCACATACATTTGTCTCATTTACTCTGACAGGGTGAGGTAGCTGATAAAGAAACTAGTGTGCAATTAAGCACTTAAACACTGAAGGTGATGAAGGTGCTTTTACAAGCTCAGGTTATATAGTTACATCATATATTAAAAAAAAAAAAAAAAAAAAAAAAAACCCTCTTTCTTGCTTAATTTTTGTCACCTGGTCGTAGAATTCTATTAAGCCAGTCAGGCAAGATTTACCCTCCCTGAACCCATGTTGTCGATTTGTCACGAAGTCCCTTCTCTCCAGATATGATACCAGGGTTTTTCTCACGATCTTCTCCATCACCTTGCATGGTATAGAAGTCAAGGACACTGGCCTGTAGTTCAGTGCCTCTTGTCTGTCACCCATTTTGTATATTGGGACCACATTCGCCGTCTTTCATATTTCTGGTAGGTCTCCCGTCTCCAGTGACCTACTATACACTATGGAGAGTGGCAAGCAAAGTGCCTCTGCACACTCTTTCAGAACCCATGTCGAGATCCCGTCTGGACCAACAGCCTTTCTAACATCCATGTGTGTTCATCATTATTCATGTGTGTTCTAACATGTGTGTGTGTGTGTGTGTGTGTGTGTGTGTGTGTGTGTGTGTGTGTGTGTGTGTGTGTGTGTGTGTGTGTGTGTGTGTGTTAGAGAGAAATGTATGTAGGTATGTAGTAGATATGATAGAGAAAAATAGGTCGGGAGTCAGTACATTAGACAGCTGACGGTTAGAAAGGCGAGGTTCAAGAGCTAACAGCTCGATCCTGTAGACGCAAATAGTAAATATAAATAGTAAATACACACACAAGCTACAGAGTTGGTCCAAGAAATGGCAACTGGAGTTCAACACCAGCAAGTGTAAGACGATGGAAAGGGAAACAGGCGTCAAAAGACCAGAAGGCCAGTACACGATGAAGGGGAACTGCTTCCCTACGACGACTAGAGAGTCACTAGAGACGACACCTGTCAGAGGACATAACACCAAACCTAACTCCAGAGGCTCATATAAACAGGATAACGTCAGCTGCATACTCTACGCCAGCAGTAAAGAGTCAGAACATCATTCAGGAACCTAAATATGGAAGCATTTTGATGGCTGTACACAGTCTAGGTGAGACCAGCTTTAGAGTATGCTGCACCATCATGGAGCCCACATCTAAAGAAACACACAAAGGAACTCGGAAAGGTTCAGAAGTTCGCAACAGGGCGTGTCCTAGAATTACAAGGGATGGAGTATAGAAACTGGAAGGGCTAAACTTGACGACGCTGGACAAGAGGAGGGAGAGGAAGGACATGATAGAGACGTATAAAATATTTTTGGGGACTGAGAGTGCAAAAAGAGGAAATGTTAACAATGAATACCTATAGTACAAGCTTTGTGTTAGAAGAGAGGTCCTGTGTGCTGATAGTGGATCCTATGGTGTAGGGGAGGGTCCTGTGTGCTATGAGTCCTATTGTGTAGGGGAGAGTCCTGAGTGCTGGGAGAGGGTCCTACGGTGTGTGTGGGGGAGGGTCCTGTGTGCTGGGAGAGGGTCCTATGGTGTGGGGGAGGGTCCTATGATGTGGGGGAGGGTCCTATGGTGTGGGGGAGGGTCCTATGATGTGGGGGAGGGTCCTATGGTGTGGGGGAGGGTCCTGTGTGCTGGGAGAGGGTCCTATGGTGTGGGGGAGGGTCCTATGATGTGGGGAGGGTCCGATTGTGTGGGGGAGGGTCCTGTGTGCTGGGAGAGGGTCCTATGGTGTGGGGAAGGGTCCTGTGTGCTGGGAGAGGGTCCTATGGTGTGGGGGAGGGTCCTGTGTGCTGGGAGAGGGTCCTATGGTGTGGGGGAGGGTCCTGTGGTGTGGGGGAGGGTCCTGTGTGCTGGGAGGGTCCTATGGTGTGGGGGAGGGTCCTGTGTGCTGGGAGAGGGTCCTATGGTGTGGGGGAGGGTCCTGTGGTGTGGGGGAGGGTCCTGTGTGCTGGGAGAGGGTCCTGTGGTGTGGGGGAGGGTCCTGTGTGCTGGGAGAGGGTCCTATGGTGTGGGGGAGGGTCCTGTGGTGTGGGAAAGGGTCCTGTGTGCTGGGAGAGGGTCCTATGGTGTAGGGGAGGGTCCTGTGTGCTGGAAGAGGGTCCTATGGTGTGGGGGAGGGTCCTGTGGTGTGGGAGAGGGTCCTGTGTGCTGGGAGAGGGTCCTGTGGTGTGGGAGAGGGTCCTGTGTGCTGGGAGAGGGTCCTATGGTGTGGGGGAGGGTCCTGTGTGCTGGGAGAGGGCCCTGTGTGCTGGGAGAGGGTCCTGTGTGCTGGGAGAGGGTTCTGTGGTGTGGGGAGGGTCCTGTGTGCTGGGAGAGGGTCCTATGGTGTGGGGGAGGGTCCTGTGTGCTGGGAGAGGGTCCTATGGTGTAGGGGAGGGTCCTGTGTGCTGGGAGAGGGTCCTATGGTGTGGGGGAGGGTCCTGTGTGCTGGGAGAGGGTCCTATGGTGTGGGGGAGGGTCCTGTGTGCTGGGAGAGGGTCCTATGGTGTGGGGGAGGGTCCTGTGTGCTGGGAGAGGGTCCTGTGTGCTGGGAGAGGGTCCTGTGTGCTGGGAGAGGGTCCTATGGTGTGGGGGGAGGGTCCTGTGTGCTGGGAGAGGGTCCTGTGCGCTGGGAGAGGGTCCTGTCTGCTGGGAGAGGGTCCTATGGTGTGGGGGAGGGTCCTGTGTGCTGGGAGAGGGTCCTATGGTGTGGGGGAGGGTCCTGTGTGCTGGGAGAGGGTCCTGTGTGCTGGGAGAGGGTCCTGTGTGCTGGGAGAGGGTCCTGTGGTGTGGGGAGTGTCCTGTGTGCTGGGAGAGGGTCCTGTGTGCTGGGAGAGGGTCCTGTGGTGTGGGGAGGGTCCTGTCTGCTGGGAGAGGGTCCTATGGTGTGGGGGAGGGTCCTGTGTGCTGGGAGAGGGTCCTATGGTGTGGGGGAGGGTCCTGTGTGCTGGGGGAGGGTCCTGTGTGCTGGGGGAGGGTCCTGTGTGCTGGGAGAGGGTCCTGTGTGCTGGGAGAGGGTCTTATGGTGTGGGGGAGGGTCCTGTGTGCTGGGAGAGGGTCCTATGGTGTGGGGGAGGGTCCTGTGGTGTGGGAGAGGGTCCTGTGTGCTGGGAGAGGGTCCTATGGTGTAGGGGAGGGTCCTGTGTGCTGGAAGAGGGTCCTATGGTGTGGGGGAGGGTCCTGTGGTGTGGGAGAGGGTTCTGTGTGCTGGGAGAGGGTCCTGTGGTGTGGGAGAGGGTCCTGTGTGCTGGGAGAGGGTCCTATGGAGTAGGGGAGGGTCCTGTGTGCTGGGAGAGGGTCCTATGGTGTGGGGGAGGGTCCTGTGTGCTGGGAGAGGGTCCTGTGGTGTGGGGGAGGGTCCTGTGTGCTGGGAGAGGATCCTGTGTGCTGGGAGAGGGTCCTGTGGTGTGGGGGAGGGTCCTGTGTGCTGGGAGAGGGTCCTGTGTGCTGGGAGAGGGTCCTGTGTGCTGGGAGAGGGTCCTGTGTGCTGGGAGAGGGTCCTGTGGTGTGAGGGAGGGTCCTGTGTGCTGGGAGAGGGTCCTGTGTGCTGGGAGAGGGTCCTGTGTGCTGGGAGAGGGTCCTGTGTGCTGGGAGAGGGTCCTGTGTGCTGGGAGAGGGTCCTGTGTGCTGGGAGAGGGTCCTGTGTGCTGGGAGAGGGTCCTATGGTGTGGGGGAGGGTCCTGTGTGCTGGGAGAGGGTCCTATGGTGTGGGGGAGGGTCCTATGGTGTGGGGGAGAGTCCTGTGTGCTGGGAGAGGGTCCTGTGGTGTGGGGGAGGGTCCTGTGTGCTGGGAGAGGGTCCTATGGTGTGGGGGAGGGTCCTGTCTGCTGGGAGAGGGTCCTATGGTGTGGGGGAGGGTCCTGTGTGCTGGGAGAGGGTCCTGTGTGCTGGGAGAGGGTCCTGTGTGCTGGGAGAGGGTCCTGTGGTGTGGGGAGGGTCCTGTGTGCTGGGAGAGGGTCCTGTGTGCTGGGAGAGGGTCCTGTGGTGTGGGGAGGGTCCTGTCTGCTGGGAGAGGGTCCTATGGTGTGGGGGAGGGTCCTGTGTGCTGGGAGAGGGTCCTGTGTGCTGGGAGAGGGTCCTGTGTGCTGGGAGAGGGTCCTGTGGTGTGGGGAGGGTCCTGTGTGCTGGGAGAGGGTCCTGTGTGCTGGGAGAGGGTCCTGTGATGTGGGGAGGGTCCTGTCTGCTGGGAGAGGGTCCTATGGTGTAGGGGAGGGTCCTGTGTGCTGGGAGAGGGTCCTATGGTGTGGGAGAGGGTCCTGTGTGCTGGGAGAGGGTCCTGTGGTGTGGGGAAGGGTCCTGTGTGCTGGGAGAGGGTCCTATGGTGTGGGGGAGGGTCCTGTGTGCTGGGAGAGGGTCCTATGGTGTGGGGGAGGGTCCTGTGTGCTGGGAGAGGGTCCTATGGTGTGGGGGAGGGTCCTGTGTGCTGGGAGAGGGTCCTATGGTGTGGGGGAGGGTCCTGTGTGCTGGGGAAGGGTCCTGTGTGCTGGGAGAGGGTCCTGTGTGCTGGGAGAGGGTCTTATGGTGTGGGGGAGGGTCCTGTGTGCTGGGAGAGGGTCCTGTGGTGTGGGGGAGGGTCCTGTGTGCTGGGAGAGGGTCCTATGGTGTGGGGGAGGGTCCTGTGTGCTGGGGGAGGGCCCTGTGTGCTGGGAGAGGGTCCTATGGTGTGGGGAAGGGGTCCTGTGTGCTGGGAGAGGGTCCTATGGTGTAGGGGAGGGTCCTGTGTGCTGGGAGAAGGTCCTATGGTGTGGGGGAGGGTCCTATGGTGTGGGGGAGGGTCCTGTGTGCTGGGGGAGGGTCCTATGGTGTGGGGAGGGTCCTGTGTGCTGGGAGAGGGTCCTATGGTGTGGGGGAGGCTCCTGTGTGCTGGGAGAGGGTCCTATGGTGTGGGGAAGGGGTCCTGTGTGCTGGAAAAAGGTCCTATGGTGTGGGGGAGGGTCCTGTGTGCTGGGAGAGGGTCCTATGGTGTAGGGGAGGGTCCTGTGTGCTGGGAGAGGGTCCTATGGTGTGGGGGAGGGTCCTGTGGTGTGGGAGAGGATCCTATGGTGTGTGGGGAAGGGGTCCTATGGTGTAGGGGAGGATCCTGTGTGCTGGGAGAGGGTCCTATGGTGTAGGGAGGGGTCCTATGGTGTAGGGGAGGGGTCCTATGGTGTGGGAGAGGGTCCTATGGTGTGGGGGAGGGTCCTATGGTGTGGGGGAGGGTCCTATGGTGTGGGTGAGGGTCCTGTGTGCTTGGAGAGGGTCCTATGGTGAAGGGGAGGGTCCTGTGTGCTGGGAGAGGGTCCTATGGTGTAGGGGAGGGATCCTATGGTGTGGGGGAGAGTCCTGTGTGCTGGGAGAGGGTCCTGTGGTGTGGGGGTGGGTCCTGTGTGCTGGAAGAGGGTCCTATGGTGTGGGGGAGAGTCCTGTGTGCTGGGAGAGGGTCCTATGGTGTGGGGGAGGGTCCTATGGTGTGAGGGAGGGTCCTATGGTGTGGGGGAGGGTCCTATGGTGTGGGGGAGGGTCCTGTGTGCTGGAAGAGGGTCCTATGGTGTGTGGGGGAAGGGGTCCTGTGTGTACCTCCTGTACCCTGGCCTGGAAACATTATAGTAGAGACTCCTCGACTCCCAACTACTGCCTCCCCCCCCTCCTCCTCCTTATCCCCCAAGACAAAAAATGACTCCATAAAAACTCAAAGCCTTGTTAAGATCTGAAAGCACAGAAGCAGGAGAGTGCCACGCAAAGTGAGAGAGAGGCTTTAAGGTCCACGAACTGCCTGTCGCCCCGTTGCCAATTGAGCCTTAGAGACAGTGTGTTCCCGTGATTGCACACAGCCATCCCAAGTCCTCCTGGAACTAGGAGGAAGACTGACTGCTGGAAAATCAACGTTGTGTGACATCCTTTACCCAGGAAAGTTCTCTGAGAGCCATTTAAGTGTCTCATTTGAGGTATGGCCACAATGTTCGGTCTTACTGCCCTTGTGGACTCCCCGCAGTTAATAGTACACTACAAATATTTACACGATAACAAACTTATGCTCTACTACACGATGTGCTGGAATGTGAAGCGTTCTCATCCCTTCTGAACAAGAAGCTGCATCCGGAGGTGGGTCTGGATGGCAAGTCTGGAAGACCAGTATCTGGATGGGGTCTGGATGGCAAGTCTGGAAGACCAGTATCTGGAGAGTCCGGTAATGGTGATCTATTCCCAAAATACCTTCATTTACAATAGTGTCATTAGTAATAGAGACGACTACTGTGAATATACCTTTGCTCAATTCTCGAATAAATCCCTTAAATCCTCCTTGACTATTGGAGCTATCTATAGATTTCCCAATACTGTACTAATATAACTGCATTCTCAGATAACCTAAGCAATCTTATCATAAACAACAAGCTCAACAAAAATCATATCATTCTACAAGGTGACGTCAACATTGACCCGTGTCAATAAAGTAGCTCTCAAGTCGATTATTTCCTAAACAGCATGAACTCCTGTATGCCCCTGTATGCCCCACAACCACCAAGCTCACCCGAATCACTCAAACATCGGCTACTACCTTGGATTACTTATGGACTAATATAATAGTTTCCCTTGCAGCTGGTATAATCACCGACAGAACAACTGGCCACTATCCTACCTTCCTTACAGCAAACATAGACATAACACCACCAGATACCAAGAAACTTACCTTCAGGCTACACAGTGAAGCAGCAACAGACAATCTCGCAAAATGCACTTCACAATATTAACTGGGAATCTGAACTCAGTAATACACAGGATATAAATTCATTAGCCAACATATTCCTTTCCAAAACTCTAAGCTTCTACAACACTCATTGTCCTCTCCTCACCAAGCAAGTAACTGTCAAAAGATTAAACAATCCCTGGCTCACAAGTTGCATACTCAAAGCCATCAACAAGAAACATGAATATGAAAAAAAACTTAGGATTGGCCTAGTTACAAAAGAAGTAGTTAAGAGATACTTGCTTACTAGTATAATAAGAAGAGCGAAACTTTCCTATTATGAGAGTAGATTCAAAGAAGCAAAAGGAAACATGAAAAGCACATGAAAAGCCATTTCTAACATTCTAAGGATCTAAACAGCAATCACATAACAAGCAGATAAACCTCTCCAAGGATGGTTATACACCTGCAACTGATTTAGAAACGGCAACAGAATTTAATGGTTTCTTTTCATCAGTTGGTGGTAACCTTGCCAGAAAAATCCCACAGACCCAGACACATGTTACTACATATCTTACCAGCAGCTATCTAAACTTTCTTCTCCTTTTACCAGTCAGCCCGACAGATGTTGTGTGCATCATTCACTCACTAAAAACCAAAGCTGAGAACATTAGTGATACTATCTATGGTAGACAAGAGTGCCCCCTCATTACACCCAAGCCCCGTATGCCCTTGCACCACCCAAGGTGCAGTTCAACAAATGTCTAGGGTGCCATACTTTCCCTAATATCCTTAAAAAAGCACGATTAACGCCAGTTCAAAAAGAGGCGATACAGTAGGCATAAACAATTACAGACCAATATCAAGTCTACCTATAGCATTACAAATATTTGAAAAAATTATTTATATGCAGCTCTACTCCGACTTCGTAAATTTCAACATACCAAGTCCCTGTCAGTTTGGCTTCCGCTCCCAAAAGAGTACCAACGATGCAATTATTGGTCTGCTTGACATAATTTACTCAGCCCTTGACAAAAATGCGTTCCCAATTGGACTCTTCATTGACCTGAGAAAGACCTTTAATACTGATACCATAACTAATACTTAAACTTCACCATTGTGGAATCCGAAGCCTTGCCCTGAACTAAATTCGATCCTATCTTAGTGACAGACACCAATATGTAGCCATCAATGATATAACCTCCCTCACTCTACCATTAACCGTAGGAATGCCTCAGGGCAGCATCCTAGAACCTCTCCTATTTCTTATATACATCAATGATCTGCGTAAGGTCTCTAACATTCTTAAACCTATACTAATTGCTGACCATACTACCTTCACCTACTCAGACCCCAACCCACACACACTAAATAATGTTATAATTAACGAATTAAAAAAGTCCACTCATGGATGACAACCAACAAACTCACACCAAACATAGAAAATAATACGGGCATTCCAATATCTATTTTCATGTCATTCCAATCCAATGACATGAAAAGAGTTGGATACGGGCATTCCAATCTGTTGTAAAAGCCGCAGTATTTCCGGAAATTAGGGATGGTACAAGAGCCGTCACTGACACGCAAAAGGCCAGAAAGCAGGCGTATAAAGTGCTATGATATGTTTAGAGCTGAGAACTCTATGTACAGGCAGCATAAAATATCCACTACACAGTGTGACATTGTAATGGCCGGAATTAGATTGGGATATCGATATCTATGGCGGGTGGCTGCAGGTAATCAATGTCCCTAACGGTGAACATTCCAATTGTAAACTATGTGAACAAGAGCTGGGCCATACTCTCCAACACTATATCTGTAATTGTCCTCTTATCAATTATTTCACACAAAATAGATGAGGTACTTTGAGCTCTGTAACTACTTCATATACTCACGACTATTAGAAGATATTCTTGTGCTCTACACAGATTTTGCTGGTGGAGGCTAGATCAGCCTCGCCATTTCATTTTCTCTCCTAATTCTATGAATGACTAACCATCCTGTGAAATGGGGGATATTAGATGAACTTATATCTAGTTTTTGGTCTACACTGTGTAATCTTTCATATTGATTTATTGATTTATGTACAAAAAGATACATTGGGTTTATTAGAGTACATAACATTGATGTTTTTACATTCTTGTAAAGCCACTAACACGCATAGCGTTTCAGGCAAGTCCTTAATCTAACAGATAATTTCAAATAGGTAATTTCTAACAAAATTAAGAAATGTTAACAGGTACATAGAATATAGAATAGGGTAGCAGCACATTGCCGTGTCTACCCCAAGCTTGTTAAGAAAAAAAGAGCATCAACTTTATTATGTTCTTGCAGCCCAATGTGATGGGATCCACAACAATTTGATCCTGACTTTTTATTAAGAATGCATACCAAAAAACACCGTCTGCATGGCTTCAGCGCAAAGACATTACAATGAACTTGATTGCAAGATATTTAGAAGCAATAATAAAGAAGGAGAATCTGAGATAATTAAGCTGTCGACTGCAGTTTTCAGTAATTTTGACTGCTATAAGAATAGTTAACAGTTCCACTTGTAAGGTGGATGTCCAATTCTTGAGCTTTACATTTCCCTAAATGTATAACCGTTATGCTGACGTACAATGATGGCGCATGTATGGCACATCATTCCCTGCTGTGAGGTGACGACATTAGGTCACTTATGTTCTGTAACCCCTCAAATAGAATAGGGTAATAGCATGTTGCTATGTACACCTACGATTGTTAATATAAAAGCTCTAAATCTACTCTATAGGTAGTTCAAGTTCCTATTTTCATCTTATTCCTTTATAAAATTGGTTAATTTCTAAACAAAATTGGGTATATACATTTTATCCTATTTTTACACCCTATTTCCATCTGTGATTTGTCATAATTACAAAAAATAATAGGTAAACACGTATCTCCCTCTGAATAAAAAAGACCTCATTTGATATGCATGATTTTAAGAACTTAAGTAATTAGTTTGTTAGACAATATAATACTCATATCCATAGAGCACCTTGGAAAGACATATAATGTATATAAATATTCATTTACACACTCCGCTAGTTATTTAAATATGGCGTTCAAATAACTTTAGATAAAGGGTCTCTGGGATCGTTAGGCGCTTACAACTCAGTACCTGTTTACTGTTAGGTGAACATATAGGTTGTAAAGAAACGTGCGCAAACGTCTCCGTTCTGTCCGGGAAGCGAATTAAGAGACCATTTAATACACCTGGGCAACGGGGTCAAGGTTTGAAGCACGGGGCGCAGCATATCATACCCATCCGAAAATATTTTATGATAACCGTTTCCACTTGCCATCCCGGGAGCTGTTTATATATATATATATATATATATATATATATATATATATATATATATATATATATATATATATATATATATATATATATATATATATATATATATATATATATGTCGTACCTAGTAGCCAGAACGCACTTCTCAGCCTACTACGCAAGGCCCGATTTGCCTAATAAGCCAAGTTTTCATGAATTAATTGTTTTTCGACTACCTAACCTAACCTAACCTAACTTTTTCGGCTACCTAACCTAACCTATAAAGATAGGTTAGGTTAGGTTAGGTAGGGTTGGTTAGGTTCGGTCATATATCTACGTTAATTTTAACTCCAATAAAAAAAAATGACCTCATACATAATTAAATGGGTAGCTTTATCATTTCATAAGAAAAAAATTAGAGAAAATATATTAATTCAGGAAAACTTGGCTTATTAGGCAAATCGGGCCTTGCATAGTAGGCCGAGAAGTACATTCTGGCTACTAGGTACGACATATATATATATGCGAACAAGCCTGAATGGTCCCCAGGACATATGCAACTGAAAACTCACACCCCAGAAGTGACTCGAACCCATACTCCCAGAAGCAACGCAACTGGTATGTACAAGACGCCTTAATCCACTTGACCATCACGACCGGACATAATGAGGTGATAGCCGAGGCTATATGAACCACCCCACCGCCGGCACTCGGATAGTTATCTTGGGCATAGCATTTTACCAAATCACCTCATTCTTTGGGGCACACGTGAGGAACACAAATGCGAACAAGCCTGAATGGTCCCCAGGACATATGCAACTGAAAACTCACACCCCAGAAGTGACTCGAACCCATACTCCCAGAAGCAACGCAACTGGTATGTACAAGACGCCTTAATCCACTTGACCATCACGACCGGACATAATGAGGTGATAGCCGAGGCTATATGAACCACCCCACCGCCGGCACTCGGATAGTTATCTTGGGCATAGCATTTTACCAAATCACCTCATTCTTTGGGGCACACGTGAGGAACACAAATGCGAACAAGCCTGAATGGTCCCCAGGACATATGCAACTGAAAACTCACACCCCAGAAGTGACTCGAACCCATACTCCCAGAAGCAACGCAACTGGTATGTACAAGACGCCTTAATCCACTTGACCATCACGACCGGACATAATGAGGTGATAGCCGAGGCTATATGAACCACCCCACCGCCGGCACTCGGATAGTTATCTTGGGCATAGCATTTTACCAAATCACCTCATTCTTTGGGGCACACGTGAGGAACACAAATGCGAACAAGCCTGAATGGTCCCCAGGACATATGCAACTGAAAACTCACACCCCAGAAGTGACTCGAACCCATACTCCCAGAAGCAACGCAACTGGTATGTACAAGACGCCTTAATCCACTTGACCATCACGACCGGACATAATGAGGTGATAGCCGAGGCTATATGAACCACCCCACCGCCGGCACTCGGATAGTTATCTTGGGCATAGCATTTTACCAAATCACCTCATTCTTTGGGGCACACGTGAGGAACACAAATGCGAACAAGCCTGAATGGTCCCCAGGACATATGCAACTGAAAACTCACACCCCAGAAGTGACTCGAACCCATACTCCCAGAAGCAACGCAACTGGTATGTACAAGACGCCTTAATCCACTTGACCATCACGACCGGACATAATGAGGTGATAGCCGAGGCTATATGAACCACCCCACCGCCGGCACTCGGATAGTTATCTTGGGCATAGCAAAAATTGGTAAAATGCTATGCCCAAGATAACTATCCGAGTGCCGGCAGTGGGGTGGTTCATATAGCCTCGGCTATCACCTCATTATGTCCGGTCGTGATGGTCAAGTGGATTAAGGCGTCTTGTACATACCAGTTGCGTTGCTTCTGGGAGTATGGGTTCGAGTCACTTCTGGGGTGTGAGTTTTCAGTTGCATATGTCCTGGGGACCATTCAGGCTTGTTCGCATTTGTGTTCCTCACGTGTGCCCCAAAGAATGAGGTGATTTGGTAAAATGCTATGCCCAAGATAACTATCCGAGTGCCGGCGGTGGGGTGGTTCATATAGCCTCGGCTATCACCTCATTATGTCCGGTCGTGATGGTCAAGTGGATTAAGGCGTCTTGTACATACCAGTTGCGTTGCTTCTGGGAGTATGGGTTCGAGTCACTTCTGGGGTGTGAGTTTTCAGTTGCATATGTCCTGGGGACCATTCAGGCTTGTTCGCATTTGTGTTCCTCACGTGTGCCCCAAAGAATGAGGTGATTTGGTAAAATGCTATGCCCAAGATAACTATCCGAGTGCCGGCGGTGGGGTGGTTCATATAGCCTCGGCTATCACCTCATTATGTCCGGTCGTGATGGTCAAGTGGATTAAGGCGTCTTGTACATACCAGTTGCGTTGCTTCTGGGAGTATGGGTTCGAGTCACTTCTGGGGTGTGAGTTTTCAGTTGCATATGTCCTGGGGACCATTCAGGCTTGTTCGCATTTGTGTTCCTCACGTGTGCCCCAAAGAATGAGGTGATTTGGTAAAATGCTATGCCCAAGATAACTATCCGAGTGCCGGCGGTGGGGTGGTTCATATAGCCTCGGCTATCACCTCATTATGTCCGGTCGTGATGGTCAAGTGGATTAAGGCGTCTTGTACATACCAGTTGCGTTGCTTCTGGGAGTATGGGTTCGAGTCACTTCTGGGGTGTGAGTTTTCAGTTGCATATGTCCTGGGGACCATTCAGGCTTGTTCGCATTTGTGTTCCTCACGTGTGCCCCAAAGAATGAGGTGATTTGGTAAAATGCTATGCCCAAGATAACTATCCGAGTGCCGGCGGTGGGGTGGTTCATATAGCCTCGGCTATCACCTCATTATGTCCGGTCGTGATGGTCAAGTGGATTAAGGCGTCTTGTACATACCAGTTGCGTTGCTTCTGGGAGTATGGGTTCGAGTCACTTCTGGGGTGTGAGTTTTCAGTTGCATATGTCCTGGGGACCATTCAGGCTTGTTCGCATTTGTGTTCCTCACGTGTGCCCCAAAGAATGAGGTGATTTGGTAAAATGCTATGCCCAAGATAACTATCCGAGTGCCGGCGGTGGGGTGGTTCATATAGCCTCGGCTATCACCTCATTATGTCCGGTCGTGATGGTCAAGTGGATTAAGGCGTCTTGTACATACCAGTTGCGTTGCTTCTGGGAGTATGGGTTCGAGTCACTCCTGGGGTGTGAGTTTACAGTTATATATATATATATATATATATATATATATATATATATATATATATATATATATATATATATATATATATATATATATATATTATACAAGAGTTCTTACATTCGTGTACAGCCACTAGTACACGTAGCGTTTCGGGCAGGTCCTTAATCCTATGTGCCCTGGAATACGACCCCCGCGAAGAATTGTTTTTACAACCAAGTATCCATTTTACTGTTCAGTTAACAGAAGCTACAGTTAAGTTCTAAGTTACAGTTAAGTTCAGCTACAGTCAGCTCCCAGGCCAGGATACGAACCCAGGATAAAGCGCTCGCGGAACGCCAGGCGAGCGTCTTACCACTGCGCCACGGAGACAATGAGGGTCTAGAACAAGAATGATTCAAAAAGAGACGCTCTTCAAACTGGAGAAATCTTAATATGGGCCCACTTTCACAACGGTTTAGCAATGCATTCATTAATGTACGATTTTTGAGGAACCGTGATGAACGAATGAATAGGCCCATGATGGAACAAAAGAAGTAATATCCCCATTTAACTACGGTTATGGATCACTACTATTATTTATGTTTCGATTTAGGCCTCGTACTGATTGGTACTGGCAATGGTTTGGTTATGAAATATATTAAATATAATTATTATTTTTATTATTTATTATATACATTACTAGAAGAGGAAGGACATCGAGGCCAAGCGAGCAGCCAGGTGAACTGGTGGGCGGATGGAGACGTGCCCAGGTGAGGCGTCCGTTACCTCTCACCTCACAGCCAGGGTTTAGGGACCCCACGCTAGGCCAGACCCATCCTCAGCATTCTTGCTGACACGGCGTATGTCGTCTGGCTCACCTTGACTACCGGCCCACTCTCCCTCTTGTTCTACCCCTACCCCTGCCCTCCCTCTCCACCCCCTGTTATATCCCTACCCACCCGCTGCCCTCTGCTCTATCCCTACCCTCCATCTCCCAAATGATCCACCCCAACCCGCCCTCTCCTTCCTGTTTTACCCCTACCCTCTCTCCCTGGGCCCAGACTTGCCAACTTACGTCAGACAAGGCCACAGTGGTAAACCAGACATAATACTGTCAAACAACCACCACTTCCTAAACACCCACATAGAAAGGGGCCCTGTGAGCTCAAGCGACCACCTACCAATAATAATGACACTGTCAACTAACCCTATTCAGAAACCCTCACCACCAAGACTTCAATACACTAAAACTGACTGGGAAGCGTTCAAAAGCAGTGCACAGGAAATCAGTGTCACAGATTTTATTGGAAAGGAAACATCATGCATAAACGCTGAGTTAAATACATGGATTAGCACCATAGAAAAATGCATGACTGATCACATTCCCGTAGCTCACCACATAACGCTCCCACACCCCCCAGCCACTGAGGCGCTCAGGACACTGCAAACCAGAAATAACAATCTTCTACAACTCATAACACAACACGGGTGGACGGATGAGCGCAAAAGACTACAAAGGGAACTACAAGATGAGCTGCAAGATCTATGCAAAACAGAGTACACCAAACAATGGGATGACCTAATAAGCAAAATCCAAGTCGGCTACAGAAACCCAGGAAAGTTCTGGAAAAAAGTAAAGACCCTGATGGGAAGCTCTTCTGAGGAAACACCCTACATCATAGACGCCTCAGGAAATAAACTCTATGAGGAGAGAGAACAAAAGCAGGAATTCAGGAAGTTCTGGGAAAAAAATTTCAGGATAAACCCGGAAGAAAATTTAAATTTTTGCCCAATTAATGAAAGGGAAATTACAACTCAAGTCGATAACAGAGCTGCAGCACTACTCCCGACGCAAACAATAGACCTTAACAACATACGCGATGACTGCCACCTTATGAAACACATAACCATTGCAGAGGTCCATAAAACAATTATGGGTTTCAAGAACAAGGCGCCGGGCAACAGCAAAATAAATAAGATGGTATTATCCAACCTACCAGTGATTGCACTCCATCAATACACATGTATCTTAAATGCAGCTCTTGCATCTGGACTATTCCCCACATACTTCAAGAATGCCACAATAAGATTAATCCCCAAGCCAGGTAAACCCCCAACCCAAACTGAAAACTACAGGCCAATTTCCCTCCTCGAAGTACCAGGTAAAATATTCGAAAAAATTATCAGAGACTTGTGAAGTACATGGAAGAGGAAGGGAAGTATAACACCAGGCAGCATGGGTTTAGAAACCGCAGAGGGGCCCATACAGCTATAGCCCTGATCTACGAGCATATAGCCAACGCAGTGTCGAAAAAAGATCAGTGTAATATAGTGCTTAGGGACGTCTCGAAAGCCTTCGACAAAGTGTGGCACACAGGCCTAAAATATAAGATATCTGAACTAGGACTTCCTGAGAGATTTACTGCTACTCTCTGCAGCTTTATAGACAATAGAACTGCTAGGCTTAATATCAGCAGCTACTTGGGTGACGTAATAGAACTGAAAAGTGGAGTACCACAAAGAAGCTGCCTCTCCCCCACTCTATTCAACATATACACAGCTGACCTACCCCGACCCTAACATGGAGAATACATCACATACGCTGACGATGTCACCCAAATAATTTGCCAACCGGGACCATCAAAGCCGCTACTAGCCGACAAGACCAAAGCGGCAATTGAACTCATAAACAACTTTGAGAAGCAATGGAAAATTAGCACCAACAAACAAAAGTTTCAGATAATACACATTGCGAAAAGAAACCCGGATCCCATCATCCTTGACAACCATCCGATCCAATATGCGGAGGTAGGCAGAATACTGGGACTTATGATAAATAGAACAGGGATACAAATTCATGTAAGGGACCGACTAAACAAAGCCAAAGCAGCATTAGGAAAACTGAGAAGATTCCGAAGCCTCAGTACTAACATTCAGATCCACCTATATAAGGCTCTAGTACGGCCGCATCTAGAGTATCCCCCAGTACCACTACACACCATAAAGAAAACTAACATAAAGACACTGCAAGCAGTACAAAATAAGGCGCTAAGGAGGGCAGCAAAACACCGTCCACCATATGATCAGACAATCCAGGAGCTCCATGAACTCCTGAACATACAGCCACTAAACATCAAACTGCAGCACCAAGCCATCAGGGTATGGAACACCATCGAAATGTTAGAGGACCCAATGTTTGAAAGATTGCTCCAAGATGAGACGCCCCGCTCCCACAGCTGGTGGCCCAAGAGCCTCGATTCTCTGGATGAAAACCCCGCCCCACAGTATATAATCCCCAGACGAGATATATATGTGTATATATGAACAGCTCATATATGTGTATATATGAACAACTCGATAAATAATAATATGTGTGTATGAACAACTCGATAAATAATAATAATAAAACAAAGAGCCTTAAACAGAACATGTGTGGAAGCATCGGAGTGTGTATATATGAATGCTACACAGTATTCATCTATGGACATCCATATATGGTGAAACACATGTGAAGAACCTCTCACACACACACTCACAGCTCTCTGACAAGAGGGAGCCAGCTTAGCTTAGCTGCCAACACCCACACATCGTGTCAGCAAGGCGGACAGCCCGCCTGCTTTCATACCTCTCACTGTACTTCCCACTTCTATACTTCCCTTCACCTATGCCTCTCCTTCCTCTTTACTAAAAAAAAAAAAAAAAAAAAAAGCTCTACCCCTACCCTCCCTCTCCCTCCCCTTCTACTCCTACCCTCCCTATTTTTTTTTAAGTTTTGTCCCTCTCCGTCTTCTTCTACCCTTACCCTTCCTCTGCCTTTTGTTCTACCCCTACCCTCACTCTCCCTACCGTCCCTCTTCCTCCTGTTCAATCCCTACCCTCCCTTTCTCTACTGTTCCAACCTTACTCTTCCTCTCCGCTCTACCCCTTCCTTCCTTCTCCTTCCTGTTCTGCACCCATCTATGGAGAACTACACGTGAAGAACCTTACACACACTCACCACCCACGTCACAAAAAGAGAGAAATCTTAGGTACCATTAGCCAACATTGTGTCAGCAAGGCGGTCAGCACGCCTGCTATCATAACTCGTGCTGTATTCCACATTACTGCAACTTGTCCGGCAGCTTTTCATTGTATTTACACCACCCCCAATAAATAAATCCACCTACTTCACATAAACACTCATCTCTTCCACTCACCCTTAACTCTTTCCCTTTTGAACAATTGCCTCTATATAGTCCATTAATCTTCTTAGTTATAATGTTTCTCGCTAAAATATTAACAAATGCAAATGTACCATACAGAATATATATATATATATATATATATATATATATATATATATATATATATATATATATATATATATATATATATATATATATATATATATATATAATGCTTTTTATCTCCTCACCAAATGCCTATCCCTTCCGAGGCTAACCTACTTTCTGAGGTGCGCCCCATCTTACGACAACCGAAAGCTTGCAGAGTATGACTTCTTACTGAAGACCATGCTGGAAAAAGTTGTTAACCTCTCCCTCAACGAATGCCAGTGGAAACAAGCCACTCTTCCTGTCAGGCTCGGTGGCTTGGGTGTCCGCACCGCCACCCAAATTGCTGTCCCAGCCTTCCTGTCTTCCTCCTCAGCATCAGATGACCTGGTTAAGGAAATTCTACCTGACACCCTGAGTGATGTAGCGGGGATACAGGATCCCCCACTACACGGAATGTGACACGAAATGGGGTGTCATGACAGACCCAGCACTCAGACCAGCCATGCCGAAAGCCAAGAAACAATCCAGTTGGGACAGCCCCATTGTAGACAAAGAAGTCACAGCTTTGCTGGAGGCAGCAACAACTCCCAGTGATCGTGCACGCCTCACAGCTGTGCAGGCTCCCCATGCAGGGGACTTCCTTCTGGCAGTCCCCATGTCTGCGACAGGCACACGTCTTGATCCGCAGGAGCTCCGTATTGCAGTCGCTCTCCGCCTTGCTGCCTCTATCCACACTGTTCACAGGTGTATTTGCGGCGAGGCAGATGCTGACGAATATGAATTGCATGACCTGCACTGTGGAAAATCGGGTGGTTGGCACACTAGACACGACGAAGTCAACGACATCATTAAAAGAAGCCTTGCCTCTGCTCAGTGTCCAGCGGAGAGAGAGCCCCGCAACCTACTGAACCGTGACTCTGTTAGCTTTGCCGGCCGATCAGACGGAATCACACTGCGTCCGTGGAAGGGTGGCAGGCAGTTAGTATGGGACTATACTTGCGTATCCACCCTGGCAATGACATACATCACCCTCTCTGCCGGCACAGCAGGAGCCGCAGCGACACACAGAGAAAAACAAAAGTCAGTCAAGTACAGGCAATTAGATCAACGGTACAACTTCGTTCCAATAGGGTCTGAGACCCTAGGCCCATGGGGTGAGAGTGCAAGAAGGTTTCTTAAGGATCTTGGTTCCAAGCTCATTGACACCACAAGAGACCCTAGAGCAGCAAGTTTTCTCTTTCAGCGCCTCAGTGTCGCGATCCAGAGGGGGAATGCTTACTGCATCCTCGGTTCCTGCCCGGCGTCGGAGGAGTTCCAGGAAATCTACAGCCTCTAGGAAGCGAACTTTTTCTTGTGTCCTCTTAATGTTCATTTTTTGTATAAAATCAGATATGTAACTGTATAACCTTGCATAATAAAGTGTACACCATAATAAAAAAAAAGGGGGGTGGTAGGAGAAGCGAACACTCTTTCGTATTCAGAGTTAAATGGCAAGTTTTTCCCTGAATGCTCTGTGTTCCCTTCTCTGAGGCTGTGGGTCCCTATAATTGCACAAGTGGTGGTACCCCCTATTTTATATATATATATATATATATATATATATATATATATATATATATATATATATATATATATATATATATATATATATATATATATATATATATATAAAACTCTACCCACCATGAGAGTAAGGACAAGACAAGAACATATCGATGCCAACACAGAAGACAATGTCCAACATAACAGGCCAATTACACTGGATTAATCTTTGTGTTTAGATAGGAGATGCCTCGTATGGGCCAATAAGCCTTCTGCAGCCCCTATGTTTATCCCTTATGTATCCCCCCATGTTTTCACCTTCATTGTATTATCACCTGACCTAATGCGGGTATAAAATCAACTAGTATTGTAAGATCTGTTCACTTGAGAATGAACCATGGAGGTTCGAAACGTCGTGCAAATTATACAAATAAGTGTAATACACTCTATAGTAAATCACTTCTTTTCTTCACCTTAAAAGTACGAAAATGAGTTTTGGAGAACTCCTATTTCAATTAAGCCCTGATGCTAAGAAAATAGTTAGAGGGATAGAAGCCCTAAACCAGAAAATAATAAATACAGAATATGCGGTCATATTCAATGAAACATGTTTGAAAGAAAACCTGCTGCCAGTATACACCAATATATATATATATATATATATATATATATATATATATATATATATATATATATATATATATATATATATATATATAATATATATATATATATATATAATATATATATATATATATATATATATATATATATATAATATATATATATATATATATATATATATATATATATATATATATATATATATATATATATATATATATATATATATTATATATATAATTGATATTCCTGTTTCTGTCTAATGAAAGATAGTCCAACCAAAGAAGACATCCTGATTTTAATCAACTCTAATCGGTGTCTTAGGATTTATGTGCATACTACTTTGGCTACGTGCCACAATGAAGCTAAACACCCTCGCTTGCCCCTGGTAACAAGATAATTCAACGACTTCTCGCAACATTGTACACTTTACTACACCTTAAGTCCTTAAGAATTCGGGAGCACACGCAATGGCTGATTTTAAACAATCTATCTTGCAGAAAAGCTATAATTTTACTGATTATGGATTAAAAAAGTGTTCTGCTTCCAAACAGCATTCACGTTGAATTTAACTTTTGACGGACTGAATAAATATAAATTATTATAGCTATAGATAAGGGTTTCAAATGTAAACCAGTGAAAAAGTAGCAGAACAAATGATGTACTGAACAGTAGATAATCAATAGTGAAATAATCATTATTTTTGCCTGGGTCAGAAAGCCTGTACTTATATATTATATTTTATCTTGCCTATCACAGTTGCTGGACCATCATGACATGGCCTTAGATGCCATGGAAGACAAGCAAAACGCTCATGTAATTTTCACTGATTTCCCAAAGCATTCGACAAAAATGACTATGGTGTTAATGCACACAAAATGCGTGCAAAAGGAATTACCGGAAAAATAGGCAGATGGTTCTACAATTTCCTGACTAACAGAACCCAATGTGTAATAGTCAACAAAATAAAATCCAGACCATCAACCGTAAAAGCTCAATCCCCCAGGGTACTGTGAAAAAGTACTCCAGTACTTTTTCTCATTCTTATATCGGACATAAACAAGGACACAAACAATAGTTCCATATCATCCTTTGCAGATGACACTGGGATTTTCATGAGGTTAGACAACATAGAGGACACGGTAAACCTCCAATTAGATGCAAATAAGGTCTTTCAATGGGCTACAGAAAATAATATAATATTTAACGAAGATAAGTTCCAGCTCCTGAACGAGAAAGAACTTGAATTGCGCTACGGAAAAAAAATAAAATATAAAGACGGAAACCAAGTACAAAACGCAGTCAAATCATAACATAGAACGAAAAGGCAACGTAAAGGATTTGGGTGTACTCATGTCGGAAGACCTTACCTTTAAAGAACACAATAAAGTAGCCGTCACAACTGCAAGAAAATGACAGGTTGGATAACAAGAACCTTTCACACTAGAGATGCTATACCAATGATGATACTTTCCAATACGCTTGTGCTCTCTAGAGTGGAGTACTGTTGCACAATGACAGCCCCTTTCAAAGCTGGAGAAATTGCTGACCTGGAGAACGTGCAGAGATCCTTTACTGCTAGAATCCACTCGGTAAAATATTTAAACTATTGGGACCGACTAAAATGCCAAAATTTGTATTCTTTTGAGCGCAGGCGGGAGTGATACATAATTTACACGTGAAAAATATTAGAGGGGCTGGTCCCAAACCTGCACACAGAAATAACATCACATGAGACCAGGAGGCATGGCAGGATGTGCAGAATACCCCCGTTGAAAAACAGGTGCAGTAGGTACTCTGAGAGAGAACTCTATCAACATCAGAGGCCGGAGACTGTTCAACACGCTTCCACTACACATAACTGGCCGACTTCTCGCAGTGTTAAAGAATTCAATTCCTCAATTTCTTTCTTTATTATGCACCCACTGCTAACTGTAGGTAGTAACTAAGTGATTGTAACCTATCCACTGCTGCCCACTGAATGGGGGGCGGCGTGCAGGACAAACATATCAATTGTGACACCAGCTCTTCACATATGTCAGATGCTTAATTTAGAAACTGTACTTCTTGTCGATTTCGAACCCATTGATGATGTGACGACTTATACTGAATTTTGTAACTAGCTCATCAAGATTGTAACTTGCTTGGCTAAATGAATTGTGGGGTTCAGTCCCTGAGCCCATTATGTGACTCTGTAACCCTTTCCACTACCACCCACAAGATGGGTATGGGGTTCATAATAAATGAACTAAACTAAAACTATTATGCACCCCATACCCATCCCGTGGGCGGTGGTGGAAAGGGTTACAGACACATAATCGGTTCAGGAACTGAACCTATAGTTATTTAACTAAGCAAGTAACAATCTTTTGAAGCTAGTTAAAAAATTGTTAATGTTATATATATATATATATATATATATATATATATATATATATATATATATATATATATATATATATATATATATATATATATATATACATATACATATATATATATATATATATATATATATATATACATATATATATATATATATATATATATATATATGTATATATATACATATGTAATATATATACATTTACGTAAATCCATATACATATCGATAATCTTTTTATATCACAAGTGATTCAACAAGAGGCTCACACTAGTCACTATACAAGGCACTTTACATGTAAGGTGAGTCACACAGTTACATTCTTGCTCTACACCCACCCAACTGGGCGGCAGCTTTACAGTCATGTGCAGGCTGCACCTACAGTAAACAGTAAACAGATTTTGTATACTTCGCTAAGATTCCTGGCAGTACATCATTATGAATGAAGTACTTACACATTTCTTGGACACCATTAATGGTGTCATCTATGAATTCCGCGATTGTCACATTCCATTATACAATGACGCAAAGTATGCGAATAGTTCTGCTGACAGAGTTTACATTTAGTCAAATCTGCATCAGCAGATGTTACAAACTCCCAGAGGTACTTGTAGTCGAGCCTAAGCCTAAGCTCTATAGCAGTGGTAACATCTAGAAGTCTGCTAACATTATTGGGTGACCCAAGTGTTCAAGAGAGAACTTGATAAACACCCCCCAAAGGATACCTGATCAACCAGGCTGTGATTCATACGTCAGGCTGCCGGCAGCCTCGTCCAACAGCATCGATCGTTAACCAGTTCAGCAACTAGGAAGCCTAGTCGGGGACCGGGCCGCGGGGATGTTAAGTCCAGAAATCCTCGCAAGGTAACGCAGAGTAAGGTAAAGAAGGCTGGCATTGAGGTCCTCAAGGTTAAAGTATTGACCTTCCCCCCCCCCCTCCGGAATCAACCCCACAACAGTTGCCTAACTCCCGGATACCTAATTACTGCTAGGTGAAGAGCGGAATTAGGTGAAAGGAAACGTACCTAATGACCTCTGTCCCGCTCGGGAATTGAACCCTGATTCCTGATTGTGAGTCGAGAAGGAACTAGCTGTACCACGAGAGCCTGTGTTGGCCGGAGTATTCCATCCCCACCCCCACCTGCCTCACCATATGTTGGCCACACTATCCCTTCACCACCCCCACCCACATCACAATTTACAGTTACCACCTGAGGCTCCCCCACAACACCAGGAGCCACACTCCCGCCTCACCCCCCCCCCCCCACCCCTGTCACAGGCCGTTCTCACTAATTGAAAAACGTCACCTTTATATAACCGGGAGCGTACGAACCTACCAATGGTGATGCTCAATAGAAGAAAGAATATTACTGCATGTCGCTATTTCCCCTAATGCACCGTAGTTTTCATAGTGGTCGCTTACGCGTCAAAATTGCGATACATAAGTGTGAGGACAGGTTCAACTACAGCTTATACTCGACAAGCATTAAGTACTCTTATAGGGACTAAAATAACGAAGAAGGAAAAAAAAATAATAAGGACGATTAGAGAAAAACAAATGGCACATATTTTCGAAATTAAATCAAATTATTGACGTCAACACAACAGAGATCAACGAGTGCGCAAAAATTCTCGCATAACATCCAGGAGTTCCATATGCACGTACACACACACACACACACACACACACACACACACACACACACACACACACACACACACACACACACACACACACACACACACACACACATCTGGTTCAGGGAGGGTAAATCTTGCCTTACAGGCTTGATAGAATTCTATGATCAGGTGACAAAGATTAAGCAAGAAAGAGAAGGATGGACGGACTGCATTTTTTTGGACTGTCGGAAAGCCTTTGACACAGTACCCCATAAAAGGTTGATGCATAAGCTGGAGAAACAGGCAGGAGTAACTGGTAGGGCGCTCCAGTGGATAAGGGAGTACCTAAGCAATAGGAAGCAGAGAGTTACAGTGAGGGATGAGACCTCAGAATGGCGTGAAGTCACCAGTGGAGTCCCACAGGGCTCTGTGCTTGGACCTATCCTGTTTCTGATATACGTAAATGATCTCCCAGAGGGTATAGACTCATTCCTCTCAATGTTTGCTGACGACGCCAAAATTATGAGAAGGATTAAGACAGAGAAGGACAGCTTGAGGCTTCAAGAAGACCTGGACAAGCTGCAGGAATGGTCGAACAAATGGATGTTAGAGTTTAACCCAAGCAAATGTAATGTAATGAAGATAGGGGTAGGAAGCAGGAGACCACATACAAGGTATCACTTGGGAGATGAAATACTTCAAGAGTCAGAGAGAGAGAAAGACCTGGGGGTTGATATCACGCCAGACCTGTCCCCTGAAGCTCATATCAAGAGGATAACATCAGCAGCATATGCCAGGTTGGCTAACATAAGAACGGCCTTTAGAAACTTGTGTAAGGAATCTTTCAGAACATTATATACCACATATGTCAGACCAATCCTGGAGTATGCGGCTCCAGTATGGAGTCCATATCTAGTCAAGCATAAGACTAAACTGGAAAAGGTTCAAAGGTTTGCCACCAGACTAGTACCCGAGCTGAGAGGTATGAGCTACGAGGAGAGACTACGGGAATTGAACCTCACTTCGTTGGAAGACAGAAGAGTTAGGGGGGACATGATCACCACATTCAAGATTCTCAAGGGAATCGACAGGGTTAATAAAGACAGGCTATTTAACACAAGGGGCACACGCACTAGGGGACACAGGTGGAAACTGAGTGCCCAAATGAGCCACAGAGATATTAGAAAGAACTTTTTTAGTGTCAGAGTGGTTGACAAATGGAATGCATTAGGAAGCAATGTGGTGGAGGCTGACTCCATACACAGTTTCAAGTGTAGATATGATAGAGCCCAATAGGCTCAGGAACCTGTACACCTGTTGATTGACGGTTGAGAGGCGGGACCAAAGAGCCAGAGCTCAACCCCCACAAGCACAACTAGGTGAGTACAACTAGGTGAGTATACACACCAGTGGAGTCCCACAGGGCTCTATACTTAGACCTATCCTATTTCTGATTGATTGATGAAGATTAAGTCACCCAAGAGGTGGCACGAGCATGAATAGCCCCTAACTGTTTCTGATATATGTAATCGATCTTCCAGACGGTACAGTCTCATTCCTCTCAATGTTTACTCATAATGCAAAAATTCTGAGAAGAATCATGACCGATGAAGATAGACACAGACTACAGGACGACCTGAACAAACCGGAGGAATGGTCTAGAAAATGGCTATCTTGAGGTTATCTTGAGATGATTTCGGGGCTTTTTTTTAGTGTCCCCGCGGCCCGGTCCTCGACCAGGCCTCCACCCCCAGGAAGCAGCCCGTGACAGCTGACTAACACCCAGGTACCTATTTTACTGCTAGGTAACAGGGGCATAGGGTGAAAGAAACTCTGCCCATTGTTTCTCGCCGGCGCCTGAGATCAAACCCAGGACCACAGGATCATAAGTCCAGCGTGCTGTCCGCTCGGCCGACCGGCTACTAAAGTTTAACTCTGGAAAGTGTAAAGTAATGAAAATAGGTAAAGGGAGCAAAAGGCTCAACACAATGTACCATCTGGGAGGAGAAATCCTGCAAGAGTCAAATAGGGAGAAAGGTCTGGGGGTTGATATCACACCGAACCTGGCCCCAGATGCCCACATCAAAAGGATATCATCAGCGGCATATGCTAGATTGACCAACATAAGAACTTTAGAAACTTGAATAAGGAATCATTCAGAATCTTGTATACCACTTATGTCAGATCAATCCTTGAGTATGCAGCTCCAGCCTGGAGTCCATACCTAGTTAAACACAAGGCAACGTTAGAGAAGATTCAGAGGTATGCCACCAGGCTAGTCTCAGAACTGAGAGGTATGAGCTACGAGGAATGGCTACGGGAACTAAACCTCACGTCCCTGGAAGGCAGAAAAGTAAGCGGAGACATGATCACCACCTACAAAATTCTCAGAGGAACTGACAGAGTAAGATAAACTATTTGGTATGGGTGGGAACACGAACAAGGGGACACGGGGTGGAAACTTAATGCCCAAATGAGCCACAGACACATTAGAAAGATTTTTTTCAGCGTGAGGATAGTTAAGAAATGGAATGCTTTAGGCAGTAATGTGGTGGAGGCTGACTCCATACACAGTTTCAAATGTAGATATGATAGAGCCCAATAAGCTCAGGAATCTGTACACCTGTTGATTGTCTAGTGGTTAAGGTACCGGGTACGCCAAGGTGCATAGTGCTCCTGGCTGTCTGGGTTCGAATCCTTCTGGGGTGTGGAGTCTTCCGTTTATAATATATATATATATATATATATACAATTTATATATATATAAATTTATATATATATAAATATATATATATATATATATATATATATATACATATATATTTACTTTATTTGAACTTTGTTACAAAAAAGGAGTTACATATGGGTTACAAAGATGGTTGTCATAGGTTGTCGAGTTCCTCCAGCTCCTCAGATGGCGGGCAGGAACCCTGGATGCAGTGCGCATTTCCCCTCTGTATCGCCACACTGAGGCGCTGGAAAAGAAAGCTTGCAGCTCTCGGGTCCCTTGTTGTTTCAATGAGCCTAGAACCCAGTTCCTTCAAAAAACTGGTAGCACTTTTACCCCAGGCGCCGAGCGTCTCAGAAGCAATGGGGACAAAATTGTAGTGGTGATCCAGTTCTCTATACTTACGGGATTTGGCTGCTTCCCTGTGGGTGGCAGCGCCACCTGGTTGTGCAACACTGAGGTTAATGTAGGTGTTAGCCAGGGTTGATACGCACGTGTAGTCCCATACCAACTGCTTGCCATTCTTCCAGGGGTTCACTGTGATACCATCCGGGCGACCAATAAGAGCATCAGAGTTACGGGGCGTTAGGTAACGGGGCTCTCTTTCAGCTGGGCATCCAGCTGTAGTGAGGCTCCTCTTGATGATGTCGTTAACTTCACTGTGCCTCGAGTGCCATCCCCCTGTGCTTTGGCAGAGTAGGCCATGGTGACCGTACCTGTCAGCCACCACCTCGCCGCAAATACACCTATATCTGGTGTGGATTGGGGCAGCAAGGCGGAGGGCCACAGCAATTCGGAGGGCGTGTGGTGTGAGACGCGTGCCAGTTGCCGACATTGGGGTTGCTAACAGGAAATCCCCTGCATGTGGTGCTGCTACTGCTGTGAGGCGAGCAATGTCGTGTTGTGTTGTTGCAGCACCCAGGCACTCTGCAGCAACTTGGTCTACAATGGGACCATCCCAGCTGGATTGCTTGTGGGATTTTGGGGATGGTGGTTGAGGTGATTGGCCTGCACGAGAGGCCCACTCTGTGGCACAGCGTGTAAAATTGGGATCATGTACACCTGCCAGCTGATGTATGTGGGCAGGTAGAATTTCCTTCACAAGGTCGTCGGATGCTGATAAGGAGGACAGGAAGGCTGGAACAGCGATTTGCGTTGCTGTTCGAACTCCGAGGCCCCCAAGTCTTACGGGAAGAGAGGCTTGTTTCCACTGTAGGTCATCGAGAGAGAGGTTAAGGGCTTTTTCTAGCATTGATTTCAGTAACCGGTCATACTCACTTAGTTTTTGGCTACTGTAAGATGGTGAACACCTCAGAAAGTAGGTTAACCTGGGGAGGGACAGACATCTGGTGATGAGGTAGAGTGCATCATGAGCATCAATATCCTCAATCCTCCCATCCATCCTCTTAAGGTCGGCGATTTTCTTATCAAGGACCTCATCGATGGCTTTCAACCCCAGGGGAGCTCCTAGGAGTGTGCTGTCTTCAGGTTTAGTTTTATGGATATTTGGCAGAAGACCCTCTATTCTCTCTACGATGCCCTGGTTGGAACATATTATTTCACATTTAGAAGGGTTCAGGGTGAGGCCTAAAACTGCACCTTGCTCCTGGATTTTTCTGATGTCCTCCAGGAGGGAGTCTTGGGAACCAGCTAGGGTACCATCATCCAAGAACCAGATGTTAAGCTCGCTGGACAGGACCTCTGTGACTTGTTTGATGACTAAGCAGAAAAGGAGAGGAGCGAGGGGGTCACCCTGTTGGACGCCTTCTCGCGAGTCAATTTCATGTTCGCCAAAAAGTAGCTTAAGATCCATACTGTAGCATGAATGTACAAAAGGGTAGAGGGAAGGGAAATGACTATGAACCGCACGGAGTACAGCATCCCTCCGCACCAAATTGAAGGCATTTTTGAAATCTAGCTTGATAAGGGCCTTTTCGTCTGTGATGTTGGCGATGAAGGCTCGAGCTGCATGGGCTGCCGCCTCACACCCTTGTGGAATGCCAAACCCGAGCTGTTTTGGCTTCAGCATGTTGGCCGCTGCATCACTAACTGTTCTTGCAGCTGCCTTTGCGACGAGACGCCGGAGAGAATTGCCCACAGCTATTGGCCTGATCCCTCCATCCTTTTTCTTTAGAGCACAGAGAGATGCTCCAAAAAAGATAGGTCTTATGGACGCTGGTATGTTGCCAGCTAGACATGTGTTGGTGAATCTGGTTAGTTCCACCAAGAGGTTCTTTGCAATGTCACCCAGTGCAGGGTTGAGCATTTGCTTGAGGTGGTTGGGTTTTAGTCCTGTGAACCCACCTGCTGATCCTGTAGGGAAGGACATGGCTGCTTTATGGACCACAGATTCAGCCACCCAGAGAGGTTCTGCTCCGGTAGCCCCCACTTGTACAATGTCGTCCTCACGCGGAGCCCTGGGTGGGTGTTTCTCCCTTAGGGCTTGAGCTGTTGCGGCATCTCTGTCGGCAATTGAGTCCTCACTGGTGATGACTCTTATTGCGCCAATAGTGTTTCCTTCTTCAATTTTCTTGGTGACTGATGTTCTGATTTTTGATGTCTCGGATATGCCACTGTTGCTCTTCCTGCCGTGGGTATATATATATATATATATATATATATATATATATATATATATATATATATATAAACATACATATAATTTTTTTTTAAAGGGAAGAGAGTACCACCTCTGGCTGGATGAAGGGGACCCTTAGCCTCGGAGGAAACCACACTTAACGCATTAGAGGGAATGTTTAGGTCCCCTCCAATACAGTTTCTGTGTGCTTTTCTCGTATATATATATATATATATATATATATATATATATATATATATATATATATATATATATATACATATATATATATACATATATATATATACATATATATATATATATATATATATATATATATATATATATATATATATATATATATATATATATATATATATATAGTGAATTCAACTAGCGTGCGGTGGGGACAAATTGGCCAGGTGTGAGAGGTGATAAGGTGGATGTGTCTGGCTAGGGGTTGAGCCCCCAACACTCTTATAAATCAACCAACAGCACCTGCACCACACTTGTTCTCCCATGCCTAGCAAAACAGTTTTTTTTTTTTAGAGCGGGGGAAGAAGAACCTGTAAAATGTAATAGTATCCCCTCTCGTAATGGCTTGGCGCACTTTCCCCTGATAATTCCCTCCCCCCCCTCTCTCTCTCTCTCTCTCTCTCTCTCTCTCTCTCTCTCTCTCTCTCTCTCTTTTCTCTCATATTTCAGGTAAATATTTGGCCGACGATGCAAAACTGATGAGAAATATCAGAACAGAAGAAGACTGCTGAATGCTACAAGGAGACCGGGACGAACTAGAGAGATGTTCTGAACAATAGCTAGGATTTGGTGAACACCCGGGGATAATACCTTGGTGGGAAGGCAAAAACTTGAAAGTAAACAGGCTTGTTACAAAAATGGTCCTTGAACTTAGAGAACTGAGGTATGTACAAGGAAAAGCTGCGAGAGCTAGACCTCTCAACGCTGGAAAAGAGAAGGGAAAGCCAAAGATTTTAGAGGCACTGGCAGGGTACAGAGAACCGAAATGTTCAGCAGTAAGAGAGGAAGGGCGAGAGGACGTGGGTGGAAACCAGAAACTGATGAGCCAAAGGCACATAAGAAAGTACCTCACTGTAGTAGTAGTAGTGACCAAGTGGAATGAGTTGAAAGGGGAGGTAAATGATGCTTACTCTATACAATATAGTTATACCTATAAGAGAATGCCTGACTGTCCAAGGTGTGAGGGCAGACGCTTTGAGTTAGCCTCACCCAGATTAGCAGCGGGAATGGTCTGGGGTACGTGATGTATACAGGCTGATTGGGGTAGGCCTTATTTAAATGCTTTAAGAAATATTAACAACTATAAACACCCCCCTAGGGCATTTTCTGCATTCAGAATGATAAACTGATAATCATTATTGCATTATTTCCCCAGCCGAGCGGGCAGCGCTATGAGGTCGTAGCCCTAAAGGCCCTGGATCGCTTCTCGGTGGAGGGAGAAACAAATGGATATAGTCTTTGGCCTGATGGGTCTGTTCATCTAGCAACAAAGAGGTACCTGGGAATTAGACAGCTGCTGCGGGCTACTTCCTGGAGATGTGTGCGTGTATGAGTGAAATATGTAGTAGAAGAAATAGGTCGGGAGTTAGTACATTAGACGATCGACGATTAGAAAGGCGGCGTTCCAGAGCTAACAGCTCGATACTGCAGGGGCAGATTATAAATACACTCGCGCATGAAGATGCAGAACTGCAAAGGCGAATCACAAAAGAGGACTGCAGAATGCTCTAGTAGATCTAAACATGTTAACTAAGATATGAGAAATAGCTACGAGTCTTTAATCCAAGCTTATACAAGATGAGCTTTTGGTCATGAATGAGGCGGCCTCAAGATGATGTGAGGACAAATGCGCGTGTCAGAAAATAAAAGGGATCTGGGAGTAGAGACAAACATAGTCATGGCCCTGTATGACTAACCATCCTACGAGATGGGGACTTTTACTATCCCTGTTGCCTTAGCCTTATTCACTCTTGTGTTCATGATGATATCCTCATAATGCACTCAGAGTCTGCCAGTGCAGACTACTTATCACATGCCTCTGTATGACTAACCATCCTGTGTGATGGGGATTTTTAGCATCACCCAGCTAGTTTTTTGACACACTGTACTCCTCCTTCATACAGTCTAGGATAGCTACACAAATGCAGATGTACCTAAATGTGTTAATACTACTAATAATAAAAAATTGGTCCGGCACTTCCTGCGGGAACTTGCCTAATTGTTTGTTGAATACGTGCACGTTTGTTCCGGCAATATTTCTAATGTTTGTTGGGAGGATATTACATAGCCGCGGACCTCTGATGTGCATACAGTGTTCCCTGTTGTTGAGTATAACTGAAAGGGTAAGATTAATGATTCTAACACGAACAACCTTATGCAGCCTATGAAGAAGCACCCACCACAACACCCGTACCCCCAATCAGATTATTTTAAAGGAACTTCTTTTCCACGGCTTATGAAATGGAGGAAAGTGTCCTGAAATATATTATTGATAGGAACATTATCCCCAGACACTAATCAGGAGATATAATTAACAATATATTACAAAAACAAGAAGACCGCCAACTTACTTATGGAGAAGTCTCCAGACACCAAACAGAAAGCCTTAAGAGAGACCAACGTCATCTATGCCCTCACATGCCCACTTGGGGACTGTCAGCCCCAAAGATCTCAGTATATAGGCAAGACAACAACGTCTCTCTCTCTCTCTCTCTCTCTCTCTCTCTCTCTCTCTCTCTCTCTCTCTCTAGGCGATTAACAATGCACAAGCAATAGGGCTCCATCAAGGAGCATGTAATTTCCACACACAATCAGACCATCACAAGAGACATCTTAACAAGCAACACTGAAATAATCGACAGGTATAACGACAACAGAAGACTGGACATCAGCGAGGAGCTACACATCAAACAGTCAAGGCCAGTAATCAACAACCAGTTAACACATAATTAAATTCTAGTCAATTCAAGACCCCGAGCCAACACAGAGACAGGATCGCAAGAACATAAACTGCTTAAGTTGATGCATGTAATACCCTATTAATATCCCCTTATGTTATGCCATTCATCAATTTGTTCACTTCACTCATGTTCTGTACCACTTCGCCCGAAGAGAATATAAGCCTTTGCAAAAGCATGATAACACTATTATGGGCTCACCATAGCCCGTGCTACATGGACATTTCATTATGAGTAGCTAAATCTAAAACAACAACAACAGCATGGTAACAATAAGCACTCAATTACGGGTTCACTATAGCCCGTGCTACATGGACATTTCGTTCTGAGTAGCTGAATCTTAAACAACAACAACAAAAGCATTGTAACGGAGATAAACATCACTCTGGAACAAATGATGTCCAGAAAGGGTCAAAAGAATCCAAGCCTATGGATCTACCCAGCAACCCGAAGCCACAAATCCACGACAACAAACTACCAGACCCTCTGTTAAAAGCCAATGGAATACTCCTCGGCAAGTCCGAGTCTATGAAAATAAAAATCAGCAACAGTTCAGAGCAACAATTCCTTCTAGTCTAAACAACACGACCTCGAACAACTGGAGAAAACAGAACACTACTCCGCAAAGCAACAACAACCACACAGATCAAGGCAGCAAAATTAATACACAAGCTATTGATACCTGGTTGACACCTGGTTGATGGGGTTCTGGGAGTTCTTCTACTCCCCATTCCCGGCCCGGGGCCAGGCTTGACTTGTGAGACTTTGGTCCACCAGGCTGTCGCTTGCAGCGGCCTGCAGGCCCACATATCCACCACAGCCCGGTTGGTCCGGCACACCTTGGAGCCTCCAGGATATATCAGGACGATGACTTCTACATCATTAAATTATCCAGTAGCTGCATGTAGCAAAGATACCACGACTAAACCCCGAGTCTCCCCACCTACCAAGACAAAAGAATGGCAGCCAAAGGAATATCAAGTGACCCATGTTCCAATGGTTATTGCCTCCCTGACAGAGACCTTCAGCAAGATGCTCGACAAAGCATTCCAAGCACTGGAACAGACCAACCCTCAGTCAAGGTAGGAAATATTAACAGAGGTAAAAAAAACAATCTACTGAACTTATTTCCTCTACACTTCAACAAGCCCTACCGGAAAATGTCGAAGAAGGTGACGAAACTGAAATGTTTCAGCACCCAACAGCAGTCTCCACACCAGCCAAGAAGACACAAGCCGTTGGGAAAATCAGCACATTAGAAACCATCATGGACTCAATGGATTCAACTCTGACATACTAATGGACAATAACGACAATTTTAAGATCAAACAATGAAACATTCAAGGATTCAAAAACAAAGCTCAAACACTCAGAGTAGTGGTTCTCAGGGACACCATTGATATTGTTTTACTTCAAAAAACACTTACCAGGACTGAAAGAAGTATCAATATCCCAGGATTTCAAGGTTACCACTGCCCAAGTGCACAAGATGGCACCAGAGGCATATCATTACTAGTAAGGAATAATATCAGCGCCACGTCAGTCACAGACTTGCCTAACTGTGGTGAGGACGTCGAAATTAAGGGAGTTAATCTCACTTTGAGGAACTCAATGTTGTCCATCTTCAACGTATACAGGATCCATAGCGAACACGACATGGATATCTGCAATCTTTGATATAGCAGTCACCACACCTACTGTCATCTCGGGTGACTTCAACGCTCATAGTGAATTGCAACTTGTTTCTCCAAGAACCGAAGTCAATGGAAGACATATTGAACACCTTTTGGATGAAGTGCCTGAAGTCCGTCTACTTAACTCGACGGAACCAACCCATATTGGTGGGGGGATGAACCTCACGTTTGTTTCCACCAGTATTTATGAGTTGTGTCATTGGTCAGTTGACCACAAACTGATTAGTGACCATTTTGCTACAAGAACAGTTATTAATATAGCACTACCTCCAAGACCCCCTCAGCTCCCGAGCCCGGATGGGATTTTATTAAAGCCGATTGGATGAAGTTTGAGGAATCTCTTGAAATTTGGCACCAAAACTACACTTTGCTTGACAACATTGAAGATATGGAAAAAAAATTAGTAAATGCAACACTTAGAGCAGTAAATCACTTCATCCCCAAGAAGAAAACAATTACCCAACAACATAAAAGACCATTGGTATTACTGTGGTAGGAACAAAGAATAACAGGCTAAATTGTGCACAAAAGAATTTTAGAAGAGACAGAACCAAAGCTAATCTGGAACTTCTTAGAGTTGTCCGAGATCATATACATGAATAAACAGCAAAAATCAAAGAAGAAAAATGCTCGAGTGGTGTGCCAAGCTAAATCAGCATACATCTTTGGGCGATATCTGGAGACAGATCAACGGGGTCAAAGTAAAATCGCCTCCTGCTCCTCCCCATCAGGTTCGTCCAGAACAAGAATAAGAAAGATTAGCAAATCTATTTGCTTCAAAAGCCAGTTCCACTCAACTTCTTCAAGCAACTCTGACTCACCAACAAAGAATTCAAGCAGCAAGATGGAAAAAAAATAGACAATGCTTTAGCCTTACCTGACGAACTAGACCAACCTTTCAATCTAAAAGAACTCAGAAGTGCTAGAAAAAAACTAAAAACACAGCTCCAGATGAGGAAAAAAATCACTTACAACATGCTGACCAAGAAAAGGGTGAAGAAGCCTTCTTGAATCTCATCAACGGAGTATGGGTGACAAGAACTCGACCACTCGCTTGGAATAGTGCAGTTGTAGTTCCAATTCCCAAACCCAAAGACCCAGGAAATCCAAGACCCATCTCATAAACAAGCTGTTTGACCAAAACTGCGAAAAGAATGGCTCTTAATCGAATTGAATGTAAAGCCAATCCACTGTACCAAAATATGTTTGTTTACAGAAAAGGTGTGGGAACCAAGGTGTGGGAACCAAGGTGTGGGAACCAAGGGGAACCAACAGAAAAGGTGTGAGTGCCTGACAGCTGGGTGGACAGCGAGACAAATGGGCAAAATATTTCTTTCACCCTGATGCCCCTGTTACCTAGCAGTATATAGGTACCTGGCAGTTAGACAACTGCTACGGCCTGCTTCCAGGGGGGGGGGATGTAACAAAAAGGGAAGCCTGGTCGAGGACCGGGCCGCGGGGACGCTCAGCCCCGAAATCATCTCAAGATAACTTCAAAAAGATAACCACAGAATGCCTTACCTCCCTCCTGGATCAAATCATTGACAAACCAGGAATTCTTATTTTTCTGGGCCTTTCAATTAAAGCAGATTGAACCTAGAAAAAGCCTTCGAGCTGACCAATGGTCCAGCTACACTGTGTTGCCTGGTAGATAATGAAATCAAAGGACACGTTCTTGCCTTTGCTAAATGAAATCTGCTTAGCAGAGAGGCTTAAGTTAAATTCCAAGGAAAAACACCCTCCTCAAAGAGGCTGGAAAATGGGACTCTGGAGGGAGGAATACTAAGCCCCTTCCTCTTCAACTGACTCATGGAACAATTCATTATGTTCAGGTTACCAATGACAAACTGATTAACTATGCAGACGACTTTGTGCTCATCATCAATGTCAAAGGCGCCAGGAACCATGCACAAAAGTGCCTAGACATCATCTTGAGGTTATCTTGAGATGATTTCGGGGCTTTTTAGTGTCCCCGCGGCCTGGTCCTCGACCAGGCCTCCACCCCCAGGAAGCAGCCCGTGACAGCTGACTAACACCCAGGTACCTATTTTACTGCTAGGTAACAGGGGCATAGGGTGAAAGAAACTCTGCCCAATGTTTCTCGCCGGCGCCCGGGATCGAACCCAGGACCACAGGATCACAAGTCCAGCGTGCTGTCCGCTCGGCCGACCGGCTCCCTTCGGATGATCAGCAGGGAAGCGGAACGAACAGCAGTGTAAATAAACAGTAATAAAACCAAAGCAATAGCAATTAAAATGAGAACTCAAGACATGAGGCTCGCAATGCAAGGACAAGAAATTAAGTGGATTACCTTTTTTCAATACCTTGGAGTCCTAATAGACAGCTAGTTGAAATTCACTCAAGAAACTGAACATCTTCGGCAACGTTGTAAAGCCAGAAACTCAGCTTTGCGCTCTCTGACCAGTCTTAGAGAGGGTGCATCTCTACCAGTACTCAAAATGTGCTACGTTCAAGCAATTAGGTCACACATTGACTATGCTGCTCCTGCTCTGACATCCCTCAGTAATAACCAATGGGAGAAACTGGAAGTGTCACAAAATGATGCCCTCAGAACAATGCTGGGAGCACCTATATGGACACATCGAGAGAATCTAAGAATGGAAACCAACTTACCAGCCTTAGAAAACAGGATCAAACAAAGAATAGCCACCATAACAGAAAACGTGTTGGAAGCACAGTCAGACTGTCAATCAAAGATAGCATACACAGATCGCTTCACAGAAACCTTCAATATAGAACAAGTGCATGAACGGGTAATCTGGTCAAGATTCCAGAGAAAGTGGACTTAAAATGGACCATTAAAAACAAAGAAGATAGACCATATCAACACTTTCGGCAGCCTCCTCAATGGGAAGAATCAAGTCTAAAGATAATCACTGAAGGATTACTAGTTAAAAAATCAGCATGTGGCTCGCATAGGATCAAAGCAGTCACAGAACAACAAATGGAAATCATCTCAAGACCGACAACCACTCACATCTTCACAGACGGATCAGTTGATCAAGAAAGAGGATCTGCTGGGGCAGCAGTTTACACTACCAACCATGAAGCTTACTGGAGCATGAATAGTGGGTGCTCAACATTGCAAATATAATTATATGTCCCGAAGGAGGCAATAAATTATGTAATTGAGAATAATTTACATGATGTCATCATTCATACCGACTCTAAATCTTCCTTCCTGGCATTGTTGTCCAACCAGCACAGAGATAATATACAACTCATCACAGAAATCCTACATATAGGAAAAGAATCACACAATCTAGGGCTGTCAAACGCCCTAAATTGGATACCAAGTCACATTGGCATAGATGGTAATGAAAAGGCAGACTCACTAGCAAAAACTGCCACTGCTCTACCTGTTGTACAGGTTAAACTACCTTCAAGTTTTTCACAGATTAAAGGAGCAAATCAAGAAGAAAATACTCCCAAGTATCAAAAATCTCCACAGAGCCAAAGTAGCAGAAGGAATCTTTCTTCCAATGCCTGGGAGGAAGATCCACTGTGATGTTGTACGAACAAGCCACTAGGAACTCCTCTTTCAAGCCTGCCAACAAGATATCCAGAGATATTGCACTAGCCTTACTCAGACTTAGTTACAAGCGCTGTTGGGAGGTAATAAACCCCATAGATAATGTCATATCTGTGGAACAGATGAAGAGACATTACTAATGGAATATTTACTGGAATGTGAAGCAACTGAAGCCCTGCACATCAAACTCAACATTAATCCAACCAGAGCAGCTGCATTAGATGCAAAATCCACAGCAACTACAATGATTAGAAAAGCATTTGAAGAATGGGATACACTAGTGAACACTGTGCATCTATATCCGCCACCAAGATAATATTTATTATTAAAACAAGACTAAAACCAGTGCGCTAAAACAGAAGCATAACAGAAGCAGGACAAAAGGAGGAAACCCCACCTCCATAAAAAACTTTGACCCACATATCACAGTAACAAGGTTATCGTGAATAACCTAACTCAAATACTGGCTCTCTATAGTCCGTGCTACATGGACATTTCGTTCTGAGTAGCTAAATCTAAAACAACAACAACAGCATGGTAAATTAGTCTTTGAGAATGTACCATGGTAGTACATGGTACTGCCACGGCACATGACAGGGTCTAGGTCTACCATGGGGTACCATGGCAGACCCAGCACTCAGACCAACCAGGTTGAAAGCCAAGAAACAATCCAGCTGGGACAGCCCCATTGTAGACAAAGAAACCGCAGTTTGCTGGAGGCAACAACAACCCCCAGTGATTGTGCAGGCATTATAGCAGTGCAGGCCTCCCATGCAGGGGACTTCCTTTTGGCAGTCCCAATGTCTGTGACAGGCACAAATCTTGATCCACAGTAGCTCCATATTGCAGTCACTCTCCGCCTTTCTGCCCATATCCACACTTTTCACAGGTGTATTTGCAGCAAAGCAGATGCAGACGAATATGGAGTGTATGGCCTGCACTGTGGAAAATCAGGTGGTTGGCACTCACAACATGACGAAGTCAATTACATCATTAAGAAGAGTTTTGCCTCTGCCCAGTGTCCAGCAGAGAGAGAGCCTCACAATCTATTGAACCGTAACTCTGTTAGCCTTGCTGGCCGATCAGATGGAATCACACTACACCTTTGGAAAAATAGCAGATAATTGGCATGGGACTATACTTGCGCATCCACCCTGGCACCCACATACATCAACCTCTTTGTCGGCCAAGCAGTTGTGGCGACACACAGAGAAAGAGACAAGTCAACCAAATACAGGGAAATAGATCACCAGTACAAATTCATTCCAATAGGATCCGAGACCCCTGGTCCATGGGGAGAGAGTGCAAGGAGTTTTTTTTTTTTTAATGATCTTGGTTCCAGGCTCACTGAAACTACAAGATAGCCTAGAGCGGCAAGTCTTCTCTTCCAGCGCCTCAGTGAAGCGATCCAGAGGAGGAATGCCCGCTGCATCCTCGGTTCCTGCCCAGCGTCGGAGTTCGAAGAAATCTACAGCCTCTATTGATTGTTGCCGCCGAAGGCGGCTAGTTTATTGTGCACCCCATACTCATCCTGTGAGCGGTAGCGCAAAAGCATTACAGAGGGCACAAAAGGTCTTTATCAGACCTCATCTTAGATTATTACATAAACAATTTCTTCTATCCTTCACACCTTATAGTTACAATGTCAGCTAGTTACAGAGAAAGTGCTATTACAAGAGCTACATATTTACAGTAAGTCATCATACATTAATGGTAGGTCTTATCGCAAATACATAATAGTTTGGCCAATGGGGATATTACAGAGTCATAGGGGAGCTTCTGTTTATTATTAGTCCTCACAATACACTACTTGTTTCTGAATCTCATATGTCGTTCATCAACTGGAAGCGAAATGTGGGTACAGTGCAAGGATTTCAGGTAATTTATCCATGGTAATAAGATAGGTTGCCATATCATACAGAGTGAGCTTAGATTTATCTCTAAAAGGCTCAATTTTACAACAATCCAAGATATAGTGTTCGAGTGTGTGTCCCTGTCTATGTCCACACACTTTACACTTTACTTCATCTAGATCCCTATACAAGCCGAACTGCCAGAGATACTTGTAGCCAAGTCTTATACGAGCTGTGACAACATCTGTTAGTCTACTGACTTTGTTACTTGCCCCATACACATGTTTTACTTCACACATTCCATTGTGATGAACAATGGACCTGCTAGTTCCAGTTTGCACTGTTCTACTTTCTTCAAATCCATCCAGGAGTTCTCGTCTAATGACACTTCTTAAGGGACCTATTTGATAACTCAAGATTCCGTTCAATACTGTCTTTATTTACTGCAGCCTTAGCAAAGGCGTCAACTTTGTCATGTTCCTGCATGCCAATGTGAGAAGGAATCCACAACATTTTTATATTTACCCTCTTGCTAAGTATGCTTATATATCTACGTCTAGCTTCCAAGACAAGCACGTTATTACTTGATTGCAAACTGTTTATTGCTCATAGTGAGGAAAGGGAGTCGGAAAAAATTAAGCTGTCTACTTCAGTGTTGTCAATAATTTCGAGTGCTACCAGTATCGCTACCAACTCGGCTTGCATTGTGGACGCCCAGTTACTAATTCGGACATTTCTTTGAATTGTGCTGCCATCGGGCTGATGAGCAATAACAGCACTTCCTGCCCTCCCTGTAGCTGTATTGAGTGATCCGTCAGTGTATATGGTCTGTGCAATTTTGTTTTCAGCTTGTATATTGTGAATGTGTTCTATGGTGCTTAATTTAGCAGCAAGCTGAGCATGAGGGTTGCTTGTGATTAGTTTCTTGGTGGGGTATGCAGGGGTCAGGATGTCAAAAGGTACTATCTGCCAGGGTGGAAGGAATTTCTGTACTCTTTCATCTGTATATACATCGTGCAGTCCCATTATTTTAATATGAGTGGCAGTTCTTTGAATCCATTTAGTCTCGCTAGTTCCATTACGTATGTGTTCTAACAGTGCAACTGACACAATGTTGTTTTTGTTATCACGCAGCAGCTTTAGTCCCATCATAAGATTAATTTCAAATATTCTATCTCTAATGCTAAGTATATTTAATTCTTTCAGCTTGTTGAGAACTTTGGTAGTTATAGGACAGCCAAGTATAATTCTGAGTGTTTCATTTTGCATTTTTTCCAGTCTATCAATACTTTTGCCATTTTGCAGGACCAAAGCTGGTGCATGATAGTCTATCAGAGACCTTATATACGCTAAATACATCATTCTTGCTATTCTAATATTAACACCATATTTCGGGCTGTACCCCACTACAGTTCTGAGAGCCTTGAGTCTGTCTCTACATTGTTGATGTAACTTATTGACTGCAGTTGAGGTACAAGGGACAGAGACACCAAGGTATTTGAAAGAAGAGACATAATCTATTGGTATGTTATCTATAGTTTTCGTGGTCCACTTTTGCAGTTGCCAATTTGTCTGTTAAATACCTTAGTTTTAGCAGCGTTGATTACAAGACCAAGGCTCTCACAAGCTGTATGTATACAATTTAAGACTGTTTGCATTTCGCGGTGGGGTTTAGTATGCACAAGGATATCGTCTGCATAGCTGATAGTGATGTTTGCCGGACTAGTTGGGATTGATTTTAGTAAAGCATTAATTAGAACATTAAACAATGTAGGACTTAATACTCCTCCTTGAGGGGTGCCTAGTTGAATTAATTTAGTTTCACTCTTGTAGCCTTGGAACAGTGCAGAGGACTTCCGGTTGGTAAGATAGCCTCGTATCCATTGTAATAAATGTCCCCCTATATCCATTCTCGCTAATTCATACATAATCACTTCCCTATTAGCAATATCAAAGGCATTTTTTAAATCAAGAAATGTTGTGTACTTGTGCCTTTTGTCTCCATGAACAGTAAGAAAGGTTGTGATACAGTTGTGTACACTTTTACCATGTGTGAAACCATTGATATCAGGTGACATGTGCTCTTTAACTCTACAATAATCTATTAAGCACCATTCTCTCAAAGGTTTTGCACATGCAACTGGTTGCAGAAAACAAACTTCCCTTTATTTCCTCTTTAATGTCCACTTTTTGTAACTAATCAAATATGTAACTGTGTAACCTTGTATAATAAAGTGTACAACATAAATAATAAAAAACGGGTGGTAGAAGTAAACACTCATACGTATTTAGAGTTAAATGGCAAGTTTTTCTCTGAATCCTCAGTATTCCCTTCACACCTGCCGGTATGAGGGATCAGAATTGTATTCACTCTGCTGTTCTAGAGGATATCCTCATGCTGCATCCAATGTTTGCAAGTGCAGGCTATTGATCACATTCCTCTGTATAATTAACCTTCCTGCGAGATGAGTATTTCTTAGCATGTTAGAGCTAGCTTTTAAAGAACACACTATGTAACCCTTCACATAGTCTAAGGATAGCTGTATAAATGCAGATGTACCTAATCAGGTTAACAAAAAGAAATCCTGATCCGAATTCTTATCACTTAGTAACAAATGTTAGTGTTGAGTTGGAAAGTATTATGGAAGTTAGAACGAAGAAGGTCAATGAAATTTGCAATATGTTATAAATTCCCATTATGCTATATTTACTTTCTAGTCAGTGTTGAAAAATAAATTCTCATCTACCGATTCAAAAAGTTAATACAAAGAGTGAACGAAGCAGTCGTGATTGTTTGAAATCCTGTGGTACCGAAGTGAAGACGAACTCGGTGTAATTACAGCCTTATATTTTGATGGCTGGAACTCTGAGCTTCCAGAAGAGAGAACAGCAACTGTTCCGCGCACCCAAAACTATTTCTGGCAAGAAGTTAACTCAGCCAGGTGCGAGTATTCCCAGGGCTGGGAGGAGAGATAATTGCAGCCTGATACACATATCCACTCATACAGCTCAAGTATACTATAAATCGGATCCTTCCAAGCATCTTGCATGTGCATAGCACGAGACTGATAGGTCTGTAATTGCCAGGGTCTCATAGCCTCGTAACTCACGGGTCTCATAGCTTCACAACCCACGGGTCTCATAGCCTCATAACCAATAGTTTCGAAGAAGGGACCACAGAGCAAAGAAAATCTTGCCATTTAACTCCGAATACGTATGAGTGTTCACTTCTCCTATTACTCCCTTTTTTTATGTTGTACACTTTATTATACAAGGTTGTACAGTTACATATCTGATTGTTTACAAAAATAGAACATTAAGAGGAAAGGAAATAAGGGGACGTTTGTTTCCTAGAGGCTGTAGATTTCTTCGAACTCCTCCGACGCCGGGCAGGAACCGAGGATGCAATGGGCATTTCCCCTCTGGATCGCCACACTGAAGCACTGGAAGAGAAAACTTGCCGCTCTAGGGGTCTCTTGTAGTGTCAACGAGCCTGGAACCAAGATCTTAAAGAAATCTTCTTGCACTCTCTCCCCCCATGGACCTTGGGGTCTCAGATCCTATTAAAGTTGTGCTGGTGATCTATTTCCTGTACTTGGTTGACTTGTCTCTTTCTCTGTATGTCGCCGCGGCTCCTGCTTAACCGACAGAGAGGTTAATGTACGTGGTTGCCAGGATGGGTACGCAAGTATATTCCCACGCCAACTGTCTGCCACACTTCCAATGGGGCAGTGTGATTCCATCTGGTCGACCAGCAAAGCTAAAAGTTATGGTTCAATAGATTGCAGGGATCTCTCTGCTAGACACTGGGCAGAGGCAAGGCTCCTCGTCAATGTCGATGTCAATGTCGTTGTCAATGTCGTTGACTTCGTTGTGTCTAGAGTGCCAACTACCACATTTTCCACAGTGCAGGCCATGCAATCCATATTATTCTGCCTCTGCCTCGCCGCAAATGCGCCTATGAACAGTGTGGATAGGGGCAGCAAGGCAGAGAGCAAATGCAATACGGAGCTGCTGCGGATCAGGACGTGTGCCTGTCGCAGAAATAGGAACTGTCAAAAGGAAGTCCCCTGCCTGGAAAGCCTGCACAGCTGTGAGGCGTGGACGATCACTGGGAGTTGTTGCTGCTTCCAGCAAAGCTGTAGATTCTTTGTCTACAATGGGGCTGTCCCAGCTGGATTGGTTCTTAGCTTTATACATAGTTGGATTGAGAGCTGGGTCTGCCATGGTACCCCATATATATATATATATATATATATATATATATATATATATATATATATATATATATATATGTGTGTGTGTGTGTGTGTGTGTGTGTGTGTGTGTGTGTGTGTGTGTGTGTGTGTGTGTGTGTGTGTGTGTACTCACCTATATGTGCTTGCAGGATCGAGCATTGACTCTTGGATCCCGCCTTTCTAGCTATCGGTTGTTTACAGCAATGACTCCTGTCCCATTTCCCTATCATACCTAGTTTTAAAAGTATGAATAGTATTTGCTTCCACAACCTGTTCCCCAAGTGCATTCCATTTTTCTACTACTCTCACGCTAAAAGAAAACTTCCTAACATCTCTGTGACTCATCTGAGTTTCCAGTTTCCACCCATGTCCCCTCGTTCTGTTATTATTACGTGTGAACATTTCATCTATTTCCACTTTGTCAATTCCCCTGAGTATTTTATATGTCCCTATCATATCTCCTCTCTCCCTTCTTTTCTCTAGTGTCGTAAGGTTCAGTTCCTTCAGCCGCTCTTCATATCCCATCCCTCGTAGCTCTGGGACAAGCCTCGTCGCAAACCTCTGAACCTTCTCCAGTTTCTTTATGTGTTTCTTCAGGTGGGGGCTCCATGATGGCGCGGCATACTCTAAGACGGGTCTCACGTAGGCAGTGTAAAGCGCCCTAAAAGCTTCCTCATTTAGGTTTCTGAATGAAGTTCTAATTTTCACCAGTGAAGAGTACGCTGCTGTCGTTATCCTATTTATATGTGCCTCAGGAGTTAGATTAGGTGTCACATCCACTCCCAGGTCTCTTTCTCGAATCGTTACAGGTAGGCTGTTCCCGTGTGTGTGTGTGTGTGTGTGTGTGTGTGTGTGTGTGTGTGTGTGTGTGTGTGTGTGTGTGTGTGTGTGTGTGTGTGTGTGTGTGTGTGTGTGTGTAAATCACGAAAATTAACACGTGATGAAAAATGTGACAGTGTTAGACAACGGAGGAAGAATTGAAACAGGAATTTCCTTAAGTACTTTCGTATATTAATACATCTTCAGAAGGAATGAAGATTCCTTCATTCCTTCTGAAGATCCTATGTATTAATATACGAAAGTACCTAAAGGAAATTCCTATTTCAATTCTTCCTCCGTGGTCTGACACTGTCATATATATATATATATATATATATATATATATATATATATATATATATATATATATATATATATATATATATATATATATATATATATATATATATATATATATATATATACTATAAAATAGCAGTAAGCTACTGAAATAATTTTGCGGTGGCTTCTGAAACGGTTCAGTTCCCGCAAGCGTTCGTACTGGCTGATTACCGTCGGTCTAGCCTACACGTCGTCTAACAGTACCACCACCACATCGCCCAAGCACAAGAGTGTCAACAGCGGGGCTCAGAACTCTAAAGTGCTGATTTTACTTGATAAAAATCGTCGTCGCAAACTTGACATGAACCAAAATGCATTTGCAAGCGCACAAGGAATGGCCCCCGGCGGCTGCTATCAACACCACTTAGGTATGCAGCTCAGAACGGGCTGCACCCTCGCCTCCCTAGGCTTCTGCCTCATGTGCGTCATGGTAGATAGTGTACGAGTTAAGGAACCAATTTGATAATTAAAATCGCAGAACCAAATTTAACGTTTATAGTTCATCCATGGAAAATACCATCCTCCCTGCAGAATATTGACAAGCTTTGCGAGAACATTATTTTGTAGGTTAATGATGCCACAATTATTCTTAAGTACATTACACGATGAAAAAATATCTACTGGTTTTGGTCGATGGTAAAACAGTAGGAAGTATTTAAGAAACATAGATATGACAATAAAGAAGCAAATAGCTGTTGGATGTAACTGTAATTCCACCACTAATGACCCACAGTTGTGGCTTTTGGATATGCTAATGTGCGGCGAAAATACTGCGCTGATCAACACTGAAATGGTCAGTGGTCAATGTTGCTCTTTATCGGAATCTTTGATAACATCTTGGGCAAATATTTTGCTTTGTCTCATTGGTATGATTGCATCTGCTATACTCGGATTTAGGTTCATTTTGTTCAACGAGACATGTTTCAGAACAATGTGTTGTCACATAGGCTATATTATATTATATAAGTTCATATGCAGGCGATGAGTCACAATAACGTGGCTGAAGTATGTTGACCAGACCACACACTAGAAGTTGAAGGGACGACGACGTTTCGGTCCGTCCTGGACCATTCTCAAGTCGATTTGAGAATGGTCCAGGACGGACCGAAACGTCGTCGTCCCTTCAACTTCTAGTGTGTGGTCTGGTCAATATATAAGTTCATGTTACTATGCGAGTTAGTTTAGTTTCATGGAAACATTCCTATCCTGTAAAGCGGTGGATGGAAAGGTTAGTAACAACGGACTCAAGAACTGGACTAATGCTCTTTAAGCTAAGCCATTCAACTTTGTTGAGCAAAATATATTCTAATATTCTATCTCTTGCATCTCAATTATGTGGGCGGCGGTTGAAGGGTAAGTCGCACAATGAACTCAGGAAGTTTAAACACGACCTGCAGTAAACAAGCCTATGATACTAGACTAAGATTTGGAGCAAACTTCGGTTGCTACATATCCTCTACTTAGAGGCGGAGGGTCCCTCTACACACACCTAGAGGATATATATATACGAACAGGCAGTTGTGGGTGGCGGTATCACTGAAATGTATTGCTAGCAACAGTTAACATGAAGGCGCAGGTGGAGCAGGTTAGCTGTCGTGGCAGGAGACAGCCAGCAACCCCACAGATTCAACACCAACCCCGAGCCCCCTTCTGCGTGGCCTTAACAGTACTTTAATTATGTTGACACTCACAATCCAACTGGTTAGATGTCTCGTGCCATGAAACATACTTTGCGTTAATTCAGATGATCATTCTATTTGATAAAATAAGACAAATAAGAATTTAACCTTTAGCGGCAGTCACTTGTCAGGGAATCAAAATACCAGTTTTGGAATAAAAAACGGCATACTATTCACAACGTAAGATCACCAGAGATAAGTTCCAGGTTTTTAATTTTGTTTTCATAGATTTTCATCATTTTTGTTTATGCTTGGTTTCAGAACCAAAATATCAAAAGGATGTATTGAGTGCTGAGTTTCGAATGATGTTACAAAAACAACAGTTACTGAAATGCGATATAATTTGTGCACGTTATTCAGGGCTGTGCTGAGGTTGGCGTGCAGTGAGTGAGAGTGAGCAACACGCTAAGACAAACGATGCCGGATAGTGTATTCAATTTCTTTCTTTATTATGCACCCCATACCCATCCCGAGGGCGGTAGAAGAAAGAGTTACAGATGCACATAATCGGTTCAGGAACTGAACCGATTATGTTCAGTAATAGTTCATAGTTAATTTAGCTAAGCAAGTGACAATTTTTTTTAAGCTAGTTACACAATTATTAATGTTGTATATACATGTACATAAATATATATACAATCATTTACTCAAATAGATATACACATCGGTAATTTTTTTTATCACAAGTGATTCAACAAGAGGCTCACACTAGTCACTATACAAGGCACTCTACATCTATGGTGAGTCACACAGTTACTAGTCTTGCTGCACACCCACCCAACTGGCTGGCAGCTTTAGTCATGTGCATGCATTACCTACAGTAAGTAAATTTTGGATATTTCGCTAAGATTCCTGGCAGTACATCATTATGAATGAAGTACTTACACATTTCTTGGACACCATTAATGGTGTTATCTCTGAATTCCGCGATTTTTCACATTCCATTATATGACGCAAAGTATGCGAATAGTTCTGCTGACAGAGTTTACATTTAATCAAATCTACATCAGCAGATGTTACGTACTCTTCAATTCACACCAATACTAGGTGTAGCTATGACGGTACTCAAATGTGTTCAAGCAACTTTGTGAAAATTATAATTTGTGAATGTTATACTTTGTGTGGGGATGAATACTTTTTGTGGCGGTTGCGCTTAAGAGAGAACTCAAGCTTCTTCAGCCTCATTTTCTTTTGCATATTTATCGTACTTGCCTAACTGTGACTACTAGGGAAATGAGGTCTTGTTCATTATATCCCCCGCCTACTATTCTTGTTGTCCTTGTTTTATTTATATCTATGGTACATATTTTTGGTACAGTTGTATCACGCCACTACAATTAGTCTACGCAGTGTTCCATGCAAATCTTACAAATTAAGAATTCACAAAAATAAATATAAGGGCAATACTTAATATACTTTGACACATTTAATTTATAAAATGTGAATGAAGTTTACCCTCATCGCTTCTAGTTCACCTGTTTACCACTAGTACACTGAAGTTAACTTTCTTACGCCCATTGTCTCAAATGCCTGTATTGTTTCCACTTGTGCTCCCGTGATCAGGGGGTTATCTATTCTTAACTACTTTATATACGCCTCCTAAATCTCTTAGGCTGTGAATACGTCTTTTCAGGTTCTCGTTTCCCAATTATCCTAGGCTCAACTCTCATCACTGCTTAAGTTTTAAGATCTTAAATCAGCTGGTTATCGCATCTCTGGACCTTCTTAGATTGCATAGCCTAGTCTAGCACTGTTCTTCTATACAGACTATAAATAGTGTTCTGAATGATTCCTTATCTAAATTTTCAAAAAAATATCAAAATGTTTATTCAGGTAAAGTACATACATAGTAGATGAGTTACAAACATAATGTTGGATATATATATAGCTAGTACACACAATACCTAAAACCACTAATATGCACAGCGTTTCGGGCAAACCGTGCCCGAACATTTCTGAACACACGTGCGATAGTGTGCAATCTCACGCATGCGTATATGCGTCAGTGCATCACACCTACTCTGATCGCCCAGCTTTTATCGAAACATTCATTATTTTCATCCAACTCTACTAACAACTCAACATTAAACAAATAATAAATACTATGAGACGCACCTCAATTATCTGCGTCGTGTTAACACAGTTTGCTTGGTGTCAATGAGCCGGAGTCCGGATGTGCACTGTTGCTGTGTTGGTGGTGGTGTGTGGCAGACTGAGTGAGTGGGGGCTGGGAGGCAGGGACGTGAGAGGCGGCCGCTGTATTGAGGCCCTTGATGACCCACGTCACTACACGCACCTTCACTCACCAACCCCCCCCCCCCCACACCCCACTCTTCTTCCCATCCTCTGTCCTCTTCAGTAAACCCCAGACAGACCTCTCTACCAGTAACTAAACCCCTCTTTCACCTCTTTCCCACCACTTACAAATTCTTACCTTAATTAGATACCATTGTGTTCTGTACCTGAAGCCATCGTGTGACTAACTTTTCTGCCTCTTACCCAATGGCAATTAATGGGCTCGCTTCTTGCAGGGTCGTCCTTCGATGCCCGATGGTCTAAGACCGAAGTGGTTGGCTAATGTTCATTCACTCCGTTCGCATACCCTTATATGTAAGTGATATTTAGCCGTGATGGTTTAATTAGCGCTTTATCGTTATAATTATTTATCTTCGCCTCTTTCCACCAATCCCAACTTAATTTCCCCTCAAAACTTAATCCCTCTGAAATACCCTTATTTACGGAATAGGGTCTCGTAGTACAGCGGCATCGTTCTCGACTCCCAAATAGGGTCCTTGGTTCGATTCCCGGGCGGGACAGAAATATTTGGGCACTTTTCCTTTCACCTAGCCATAAATAGGAACCCGGGAGTTAGGCAACTGTTTTGAGGTTTAATCCTAGTGAGAGTTAATATTTTTATAAGGCTATTGGGAAGCCTTACAACCAGCCTTACCACGGCTGGTTGTCCAGCAGAGAGAGAGCCACGTTACCTAATGCCCCGCAACTCTGACAAGTTAGTTGGACGACCAGACGGGATCACAATGAACCTCTGGAAGAACAGTAGACAGTCGACGTGGAACTACACGCGTGTTTCAACCTTGGCTAGCACCTACGTTAATTTCAGTGTTGCACATCCAGGTGCTGTCATTCAAAGGGAAGCAGCCAAGTCCTGCAAACACAAGACTAGATCACCTCTACAATTTTGTCCACATTGCCTCGAAGACGCCTGGGGTAAAAGTGCCACCAGATTTTTGAAGGAGCTGTGTTCTAAGCTAAATGAAACAACAAGAGACCCCTAGAGCCGCCAGCTTCCTCCTTCAGCGGCTCATCGTGGCAATACAGAAATATACATTATCGATAATTAAACAATTCTTAATCACTCATACAGGTACAAGTGACGTAAGGACGAAATCTGTTGAAAACGTTCTGATAGCCGCATCAACTGTGACAAGCCAGCTACAGAGGAGATTTATGATCACATCAGTGTTAACAGAGTATCACAGGCGGGCCATAAGGTTGAGTTATCACCACATTATTGTCAACATTGTAATAGGTGAGTCACAGGGGAAGTTATGATCACATTACTTTAAACATTGAGAAGTGAGCCACAGGAGCGAGTTATGACCACATCCAGTGTGTCAGACCACAGACCGGCCACATGAATGAGTTACGATCTCATGCAACAGGTGGTTATCTTGAGATAACCACAAGATAGTTATCTTAGATAAGATAGTTATCTTGAGATAACCAGGTGATCCACAACAGTGAGATAGTTACAGTGGACTTCAAGTATACATGGCCATATACTGGCTCAGCGCTTTCTCCTGATAATTACATTACTGGGCAACAATCCAATGAGGCTGGGGACAATTTACCTGAGGGCTACCATCTCTCTAGTGGCCTCGACGGGGTCAGTAAGCCGGCGGCTTGCCACAGGTCCCCCCACCTGACTGTGCCTGAAGATTTTTCCAGTTTAATTTTGAATTGACGTAATGTCTTGGGAGATACGGCTTCAGGGGGTATGCGGTTCCATAAGTTTATAACTATACGGGTGAAAAAGTATCTCGCTTCCTGTCCTACATAGTGGCTTGTTGAGCTGGAAGCTGTTGTCCCTTGTCTGTGTTACATTTGATTTTTTTTAAGTAGTTAGGATTAATATCCTCCATCTTGTCCAGTTTTTAAGTCTCGATATCAGCTCTTTGATGTCTGGTTTGCAGTGTTGTTAGTCCTAACCCCTTGTCAAGTGTTTCGAGTATGAGAGTCGATTTGGTTCTGGGATCATTTTTGTCGGTCTGTGTTGAACTCTCCAAAACTGGTAAGTCCTTTTGAAGGTAGGGTCTCCATACTTGGATACAGTAGTCCAAATGGAAGTGCACCGGCGACTTTTACAGTTGAATAACCACTCTTTTTCTTGAAGTCATGGGTTCGTTTGACTATTCCTAGGGTTTGGTTGGAGCTTTTTCTGCTTTTCTCGCTTATTGTGCGACTTTCAATGACTGGTGGATCCTCACTCTTATGTCCTCTTCTTCATCACTCTGCTGCATGGTAGTGTTTTGATTTGCTAGTTGTGTTGTACATTATGTTCTACATGCAAAGTCTTGCATTTTTCAATATAAAAAGCAATCGCTATAGTCTTCTGGCAATTTGTAGCGTTCATGTAGCTCTATTTGTAAGGCCTCAATATAATTTCCGCTTCCTAGTTTACCATAGATCTTAACGTCATCCGAAAATTTGACGATATGGTTTTCGATATTCTCATGTAAATGACGAAAAGGGTTGGTCCCAAGATTGTGGTACCCCACTCGCCACATTTTTCCAGTTAGATTCATTTCTATTCAGGACGACCCATTGCTTTCTTTGTTTTAATTATTTGTTCTGGTACTTTACTATTGCTTACATATGCTATTGCTTTACATATGTGCTTGTAATTTCCTTGCCAGTCTGTCAGGTGGTTCCTTATCAAAAGCTTTAGAGAAGTCCATGTATACAACGTCTACTCAAAGTTCTTTGAACAGCTGGTTACAGTTTCCGAAAATGTAAGCAGGTTAATAGGCAGAATTTATTTGTAAGAAAATCATGTTGCTTTGATTTTACTAGAATATGCACTGTAAAATGGTAAATTAATATTTCCTTTAAGATTCACTTCATAAGCTTGCAGGTATGTGCGGTTAGGCTGATTGTTCGTAGTTTTTTCAGAGCTCTTTCTGCCTTGAAGATTTTCTGAAAAGGAGCGTCACAGTTCATCGGCTATATATAGTTCCTTTACGATTTTGGATTTAATTCCATCCACACGAGGCTTTTAATTCCTATAATTTGTCAATGTTTTTCCTGTTTCTTTCGCACATTATGGAAATATCCCTTAATTCATTCCCTTCACCTGCTTCAGACATTTGTGTGAATATTGGGAAATATCTAATTTGTCTAATGTGAACACTGATGTAAAGTATTCATTCAGAATGTTGGCTGCTTTTTTATCGTCAGTTATATCCTGTTTGGTCTCCTCTAAGGGTCCTACAGAGTATTTCGTCTTGGTTTACTTCTTACATAGGTATAAAATATATATATATATATATATATATATATATATATATATATATATATATATATATATATATATATATATATATATATATATATATATATATATATAGGGATGAGAAGCCTAGGGAAGGGCTTCCTGTCCTCGTCAAGGCCACTAAAGTGTCAGTGGCCCTCAGGTAAATTCAGGTAAAAATACTTTGTACCTTTCTTAATGTTTTGAACATGTTTATAAGGCTAGAGAAACAATACGTCATGAACCTACCAGCAGGGTCAATGAAAGAACAGGATCTCAGAGTAGACGTAACACCTTCAGTGGAACACAATAAATGGTTTCTCACAGACGGGGACAGGAAATCTGTTTTGCCTTATCTAGGTCCCCATAGGCCAGGGGGTGGGGGAATTGAAGGTCTTTTATGGAACTCAGAGCGGCTTTTGAAGGCAATTTAAATGAATAAAACTTCATCTATAAGTCTGTTTTTGACATTTAAATGTATATAGCACATAATTCAATATGTGGCCTTATGAAATCGTAAAGCAAAATTTGATTTTCCTATGACGAAAGGTTCCCCACCCCTTCCCTAGGCCATCTATATACGTTACATATATACTGACTTTGCCAGGATGCAACCAGCAGCAGTTGACTAACTTCCAGCTACTTATTTACTGATCGGTAAATTGAGGCATCAGGTGAAAGGAAACGATGTTGAAACACTTAACTCCTGCAATGGCAACTGACCCCGGGACTTTTCAGCTTTAAAGCGACTGTGCTAAGCACTGCTACAGGCTAAGCTGATAAACATCAGGACAACCTTCGGGAACATTGACACTGTGATGTTCAAGACCGCTAATTGCAGCACATGTTCGACCAGTGCAAGAGTATGCAGTACCGCCACGTAGCCCTGATCAACCACGTATACCTGATCAACCAGGCTGTGACTATACCAGATCAACCAGGCTGTGACTATACCTGATCAACCAGGCTGTGACTATACCTGATTAACCAGGTTGTGACTATACCTGATCAACCAGGTTGTGACTATACCTGATCAACCAGGCTGTGACTATACTAGATCAACCAGGCTGTGACTATACCTGATTAACCAGGCTGTGACTATACCTGATCAACCAGGCTGTGACTATACCTGATCAACCAGGCTGTGACTATACCTGATTAACCAGGCTGTGACTATACCTGATCAACCAGGCTGTGACTATACCTGATCAACCAGGCTGTGACTATACCTGATCAACCAGGCTGTGACTATACCTGATTAACCAGGCTGTGACTATACCTGATCAACCAGGCTGTGACTATACCTGATCAACCAGGCTGTGACTATACCTGATCAACCAGGCTGTGACTATACCTGATCAACCAGGCTGTGACTATACCTGATCAACCAGGCTGTGACTCGTACGTCAGGCTGCGAGCAACCGCGTCCAATAGCCTGGTTGATCAGTCCAGCAACCAGGAGGCCTGCCTGGCCGACGACCGGGCCGCGGGGACGCTAAGCCCCGGAAGCACCTCAAGGTAACCTCAAGGTAAGCCCCCCCCCTTACCTCAAAAGACATAAAACGAAGTTGATTGTGAATGTACAGAGGTTTGCTTTACAAGTTTTGCCCCAAGAATTCAGGGGATTGAGTTATGCAGATAGACTGAAGGAACTAGACTACATGATATTGCAGAAGACTAAGGATAAATAGAGGGGGACATGATCCAGACATATAAAATACTCAGCAGGATATGATGTTTAGATTGAGCATCAGTATAATGAAAGGGCATGCACAGAAGCTAGACAAATTAGCCATGGGTATACTAGGAAATAGGTTTCCACTGAAAAGCCAGAACACTGTATAAGGAGGTGGAATGAATTAGGAGAAATAGAGTTGTAACAGGCAACAATGGGGTCGGGAATCATTGCATTAGATGTTGAGCAGTTGGAGATAGCTTAGCCCATGAGCTGAAGGTCTCGTTTATACTTAGGTGAGTACTGTTAGAAAAGTAAGTCACATGAGCGTCAACACCCACTGACCCCCTCAGATATAAACATGACGTCACAACCACCAAACTCACGCTCCCACCCACCAAAACTCACCCAGGATTCCCCACGCGTTCACTTAATAGACAAGGAAAGTCTACCTACCGCTTGAGGCGTGAGTGGGGCGTGGAAGACAGCGGGCGTGGAGGCGTGTGAGGACCAGCACGCCCGCAGGAAGAGACTGCGGCCACCGCGGCTCATCTGACTCCAGCTGAGCCATAGTAAACAAACCTCAGACAGGAGCCTGACGCGGATCGTTCCTCCAGAGTTTTTTCTTAGAGATGCAACAGCATGTTTTCTGGACGGAAGGATGATAAGGAGAGGCGGCCGAGGCGAGGGGGAGGCCTGGCGCAGGTGAGATGAGAGGGAATGATGCTGGTGAGCGCTGAAGTGACGTGAATCACCTTCTGGCGTGTGGGGGAGGGGGAGGGCAGCGAACGTTGGTAACAAAAAAATGCCCGACCCTTTGTTGAACTATTTAATTTATACAGTTTCTTATACGTATAGATAAATTATTTAAATCATTATTTAATATTTATGGGAAGTAATATAGTTGCAAGATTACAGCCTAGGGCAGTATAGGCCAAGGGTGTTTTCACTTTACTGATAATTGGGACAAATTGCTCCTACCAGTTAAATCACTTCAGTTCTAGATTCTAGATGGCCTATTATGGAAATTTTAGCTTATTTTGTTGGATATGAGGTTATTATAGTAGGCCTGTATAGTTTTGGTTGATTGTGGTAAAATTTCTTAGGGCTATAAATACCTTTCTCTCTTTCATATATTAATGCTCATGTTTTTATGGACAGCTTGGACTAATGGATGTACCAGGTATAGAGGACTTCAATAATGAAAACGATGCAGACCTAGAAGCAGAGCTTCTTGCTCTTACTGGGGGCGGAGGAGGACGTAAACAACCTTACAAAGGTCTGGAGAATTTCTAAGTGCAATATGTCATGATATATATGTTTAATTTATTAAAATGTTGCAGGTAAATTTTAACTTTTGGGTATGGTATGGTGTAGTGGATGATAAATGCATCAGCCAGTTGGTAAAATACTGTTGGGTTTGTCCAGTAATTGGTTCAGTGACATCAAGGACAGCTCTTAGCTGGGGGAATGTCCATAGGCCTAACGGGTTCTGATCCCTGACAATGGGAATCAAACCATACCCTATAGAGGTAACCCTTATCTATGGGTGAGGCACTCTCTGGTCTTCCATTCAGCCTCCGGTTAGGCCCAACAGTGCTTAATTTGCCCAAGTGAAAGTTGTACGTTATCTTGCTCCTACTCTCATAATTACACTTTAATAATTGAAAGCAAACATGATGTTTCAAATACTTTAATTGAAGTATGTACTGTAAAATTATTAATTGTTCTTACCAAGTTCTTTTTAATAGTTACCAAATTCATTTTGAATTCTATATTAAATACTATTAATTATTGTCTTGTCAGTGTTTCTTGCAATTAGTAAAGGAAATGTACAAATTTGCAATACTGTAGATGTTAAATTGGTGGAATGAGTATTATTAATAGTACAGTACAGTACTTAATTTCTATAACTATGACTTGGTAATCCTCAGGCAAGCCTGTAGTGTCTCCAGATCAACTAGCCAAAATGGTTGCCGATTGCATGCGAGAAGACCTTGATGATCAGGATCTTAGTGATGAAGATGATCCAGAGTTGTTGGTATGGCAAAGCAGTGTGAAAATTAACTACATTGGAAATATATTTAGCATAGTTAAGAAGTCAAGTTTGCTTTAATAAACATAATTCTTGATGGAGTACATAAGTAGTTTAAGTTTTGTATGGAACTAATACCATAGTTTAAACTTATTTTGCTGGAATAGATAACAAATTTCAAATTACTGTAAACTGTATCATTAGTTATTCCAGCAAGCTGATCTATTGAGTTCATAAATAAAGCTTTTAGTTTCAGACTGTTGCTGTCTGTTTTGGAATGTGAAAGAAAGCTTGATTGGTTCCCAAGCCATAAATCACTAAGAACTCTATGACCCCACTTGTTGAAAGTTGAAAATCATGTTCATACAGAAAAATTAAGTTAAAGTTCTCGACAATGAATATATAGTATTTCAAATTTATGACATACCTTGTACAAAAATTCCCCCCCCCCCCCCAAGCATGGGGATAGGGATTATGGGTTAGCGATATATAAGTGGTAAGCATCTGTTAATCCTGTGGGGTTATGGAGTTGTGCCCTGGGTGTCTGGTTGGGTGCAACCTCTACTGTAGCTGTGAAGTCCTTGAGCTGTCTCCAAAGCGAGGCTGGAGTGTCCTCTCCAAGCCACAGGCCTGGGCAGTAGTTATGGAGAACCGACTGTTGCCCATACTGCAGATCCATCTTCTCCACACCACCAATGTGGCAATGAAGGGCTTTATCACTTATATAAAGTATACTTATATATACTTTATATAAGTGATAAAGCCCTTCATCTGGTCCCCATTCAGCTAAACAGCCTAAAGAGACAAAGAAAATAAAGTTTGACATCTGTAAATAACTCTGCCCCAAAAAATTAAGTCAGAAGTTCTGCCACCTGTGACTGATTCACATGTTGACCAATTTCATTCCAACTTCATATCCTTAGTAACAGGTTATGCATTCTCCAAGATGTAGAAGCCACAACAAAATCAACTGAGAAACAAAGGAGAAAAAAATACTCCAACAAATTTAAATTAGTTGATAGCTGCTCATACAAAGGGACTTAAAAAATAGTATTGGCATTGAGCAATGTCTTTATATGATATATAATAAAATACAACAAAATACTCATTATTGTGTGTGAAATTTGGACCTCTAGGTGGCACTCAGCAATGCTAGCAGGAACCAGCTGCATATCCACTTGGTGGACCCTTTTTACTACTACTCCTCTTTGTGCATCAGACAGGTGCTTGCATCTCTTTATCCCTGCATTATCCCGAGTTCCAGTAAATAGGAGGTGGTATCGTTATCATCAGTACCCACCATGCACGAATTTAGTATTAAAAAAATTTGTATGAAGTCCATTTCTTAACATATTGGGATGAAATTTTTATGATGCTGATGCCAAATAATGTGAGATTTGTTTAATATGTTGCACTATTTTTCATAGTTGGAAATTTTTTTTGTGCTCCTGGGCCCTTAAACTAATTTTTTCCCCTAAAGAATTCTCAAGCTCACTCTTGTGCAGTGTCCCCCAGCAAAGAATTTTGAACAGTACTGTTTAAAATCTAGGTGTGTGTAGTTGTCCATGTTTGGAGGAGATAATTATTTGAGCCTTCTTATTAACTTGAATTTTATTCAGCTGTAGCTAAAGTTTGGGCTAATATAGTACATGATATTATTATTATAATAATTATTATAATGATAATTGTTGTAATTAATAATTATTACTCTTCCTTCTGCTGGGTCATGAAGGAAGCCGGCTTCGGGTGAAAGGGGGCTGTGATAATCTGTCTGGAACCCGTAGGTGCGGGGCTCGGGCGTCCATCTCCTGGGGCTTGTTTGGCCTAAGCTCTGCTTCATGAGGCTGGGGTTGTTCTTGCAACCTGTTCTTGTTCTTGCTGGGGTGGTTCTTCTCTGGCCCCGACCATGGCAGATTTGGAGTCCTTGTGCCTTCTTTTACCAACTTTGAGGTAAACTCCAGAGCTGGAGCCCCTAGGGCAGTTCATTGTTGCCTTCAACATCGTTCTGACAGTTCCTGCGATGGCGCAAGAATCAATTGTATGGGTGTTTGCCTTTTCATTGGAGACTGTCAGCGCCATAGAGAGGGGGGAAACCTGCTGCATGAGTGACAGCTTCTCCCCCCATATCAACCTACCCTGTATTTGGTCCCTGGAGAGGCCACTCCAGATAGACAACCAGAGTGCAACTCCATAGTCTCCTGAGACTGATGGATGTCTACTAATATAGTACATGTAGATGTGCTGTTCTAGGAATATTTAAGTTTGGCTTTTAGATTTATTTTTTCCGGACTATAAAGTGAACAGTACCAAATTCTATTATCTAATTGTTCATTACATCAATATATATATATATATGATGGTCCACATACAGTAGTTACAAAAAATACTCTCTAAGCAGGAGGGTAGGTTGGATTGAATTGATGCTGGACAAGACTACCTTTCTCTTGGATATGTAAAATGTTTGGTGTTTTGTGGATCTATTTATATCCTCATTTAACTTAAAGCAAAATTTATGTGGCTTCAGTCCTTGATTTTTGTTCTTTTGCATTTGACATGTGGCATCTTGAATTGAACAAGTGGTAAATGGTTTATCAGTTTCCTTCTGTCTAGACACTAATGGTGGTCCCATGGAATATTGGAGTGCTTTGTGAGCTGTGTTATATTGACTGCTTAAGGTGTTCCAATTCTTTTACATTCTCTGCTTTTCTCATGCAGCGCAACATCCCTCATTGTTATATGAACACCTTCCAGGCTCGTTGCTGATTTTCACATGTAAAGTCCTTGTGATATAAATGTAGTACTTGACAACTTTTCAGTTTTATATGATGCACATTTTCTTACATTTTGGACTGTATTGAATATTTTCCTCTATATCTATAGCACCAGTATGCCACACTATGAATAGTTTGAATAAATTTCAACTTATCCAGGGTAAAATGTTATTAGGCTCTTGTCCCAGCTTTTGTAAACTATATTCAAAGCCTAATTTTTAGTAGTAATGTATTTTTTAATGCTGGATATTTCTTTGAACATACTTATCTCTTTATTCTAAATTTCCAGGCAGAATTATCTGCTCTTGGTCCATCAGATGATGACGATGATGGAAGTGCTCAACCAGCTCCTGTAGCTCCTACAAGACCAGCTCCAACTCTTCCAAATCGCCCACCTCCTTTAAATGATTATCGTAATCCTGAACCCATGGCTCCCAGGCAGGCACCTATGGCTGGTGGAAGTAATATTCTTGCTTTGCTGGCTGAAAGAATTTCTATGTATGAACAGGCAGAGGCAAATGCTAAGGCAATTGGAGACACTTCAAGAGTTCGAAGGTTTGTTTCACATGATTCTTTTGTGCTTGTCATAATGATAACCATTTATACACATTTTTACTGTTTGAATTTGTAATAAATCCATTACACCTTTGGATGTGCTTGATGGCATTCCCTTAATTTTCTGTGGAGAGCCCCGTCGGCTCCCAGGAGCTATTGGACTGATATTAGTTAATATTAGTAAGGGGCTTCAGTCATATGGAGTTGTCATACCTACAGGGGACCACTAGTCAGAACATGGTCCCCTCAGAGAGAAGCAGGGAGCAATGGCCTATGAAACTCCCCGAGTGCCTCGACCCACTGAGCCGGCCGCCGGACCAGTAATTGGTATTTTGTCGAATGAAGCTAAATGGGGTGGACATCTACTCTGATCTCGGTTGCCTGACAGGCTTTTCACCCTGTCGGTGTTCCTGTTGTGTGTTGGTGCAGTGGCCAGGAGTTGATACCAAGGGCTGCATGCACTTAGGGGCTCCCTTCACTAAGTGCCCTGTGAGTACACCCCTGGATTTCAGAGTTCTCTTTTCTGGGTCTTTCAAGTTCCTATTCCCACAGAAGTAGCGGTTGCTTAACGTCTGCTTTGCCCTTTGGGTCAGCGTAGGTCTCTGTACTTTCATTTGGCCCTGGGTAAGGGGGTGTTGTTGCTAGTTGGGGCGCACTGGGCTGCATTGCTTACATAATCGCAGCAGCCGTGACTCATTCTAGTCCCCTGGGTTGTGGTGCTTCCTCTGGGTTCTCTTTCCTACTTTTAGTTTTCTTTATTGCTCGTTGGGGGCTGCCAGGGTTCCTACTAGGTGATACCTTGGTTCGGTAGGGCAGCCCTCCTCTGGGCCTCCGAGGTTGCTCACCTCACAAGGGCCAGTTTGCCCGGATAATATACAGGGTTACAACCGGCTTTGGCAGCTGATTACACAATAGTCCACCTGAGCTGGGTTTTTCACCACGTGGTTTGTGGTGGGTCGAGACAGTGCATCGGCTATGACATTATGAGTTCCTTGACATGGCGGATATCTGAGGTAAATTGGGAGATAAATCCCAGGTGGTTGACTACTCGAGGAGAGTGAGCATCACCCTTGGCCGCCAGTGCATAAGCGAGGGGTTTGTGGTCTGTGAGGATGTGGAAATTCCACCCCTCGAGGAAGTGCTGGAAATGTTGTATGGCTGCGTAGATGGCGAGCAGTTCCCTATCAAAAGTGCTGTACTTCTCTTCAGTGGGTGATAGGTGCGCTGAAAAGAATGCAATTGGGCGTAATTCTCCTTCAATGAGCTGTTGTAGTACAGCACCAATAGCTGTGTTTGAAGTGTCAGTAGAGAGATTGGTGGGAGCGTCAGACACTGAGTGTGCGAGTAAGGTGAATTCCGCCAGCTTGTGTTTTATGTCGGTGAATGCTGTCTCTGCCTGGGGGGTCCACTCTAATGGAAGACGGAACGTGTGTTTCCGACCATGTAAGAGGTCGTATAAATGTCGCAAGATGTCCGAACAATGTGGGATGAATCGATAAAAATTCACCACACCAAGAAATTCTTGCAACTTCTCTGGAGTGGATGGACGTGGGAATTCCTTGATTTGCCTCAATTTTCTTCTCTAGTGGTTGGACCTCTGCTGCTGACACACGGTGTCCCAAGAAATCCAGCTCAGGAACATGGAAAATACACTTCTCGGAGTTGAGCTGCAAGCCGAAGCTGCGCAGACGGGTGAGGAGGAGTCAGAGGTGTAGCAGATGTTCTGTCGGTGATGTACTGGCCACCAGCAGATCGTCAATGTAGGCGTAGCAAAAAGGAAGGTCCTTAACTACTTGATCGATGAAGCGTTGGAGTGTCTGGGCTGCATTCCATAGACCAAAAGGCATCAGACGAATTCAAACAGTCCAAAAGGTGTTGTGATCGCTGTTTTTGAAATGTCTGCCGGTTCCACAGGGATCTGGTGAAATGCCCGCACAAGGTCAGTTTTTGAAAAAAACGGTTGCATTGCTCAATCCCTGTGAGAAATCCTGGATGTGTGGTATTGGGTAGCGATCCGGCAGAGTACGAACGTTGAGAACCCTGTAGTTCCCGCAAGGGCGCCAATTCCTTGGGGCTGTCTTCGGGACCATATGGAGAGGTGAAGCCCATGGACTGTTCGATAGGCGGATTATTCCTGCCTCCTGTAGCTTGTTGAATTCAGCACGTGCTGCCGGCAATCGTTCCGGTGCGAGGCGGCATGATCTGGCGAAGGTAGGTGCTCCCGTTGTAGTAATGTGATGCGTAATCGTATGTTGCACTTTTGGTCGAGGGCTGGCGGGTTGGGCCACATCTTTGAATTCATCCAGGAGTGCTTGAAGTTCCGTAGATGCGACTGGGGTGACGCTGTTAACCTGTGTAGAGGTACTATGGGAGGCTCGAAGTACTGCACGTGCGGGATCCACAATAAATCGATGGTGTTGCAGGAAATCCCATCCAAGAATGGGTTGTTCCACATTCGCTATGAGGAAAGTTCACATTAAGCGACCCAGAGAGGCAAAATTGAGAACCAGGGCGCGGGTCCCATATGTTCGGATGGACGTACCATTGGCGACCCATAAGTCCAAACCAGGAGTGCGGGTCAGTTTGACCAGTGGGGGAGGCAACACACTAGCTGCTGCACCTGTGTCAATGAGGAAACGGCGTTTGGTTATGATGTCAGATATGTAGAGCAGTGTAGTGTTTGAAATGGCGGGGTTACTGGCCGTTAACAGTCCCCGCCGTAGTAGTTTCCTGACCAGGAACAAGGAGCCCTATAGTTGTGGGCTTGGTGTCCGAACCTCTGGTAGTAAGAACAAAGCTCTCCTCGGTGTTCTCGCTGTCGCCTAGATCCTGATACTGGATTCGCGTGGTACATCCTCCCTGGGCGGAAGAAACGCCGGTTCTGGAGGATGTCGAGTTGTTGGGTGTCTGTAGTCTACTGAGTATTACCTGAGTATTACTGAGGTGGGACAGCATAGCGTTATCAGACATCATAAGAAGCTGGTCTACCAGTGTAGCCAGCTGGGTTAATGGGGTGTCGTCAACCATGCTGAATAGGGCCGGTTGAATATGTTTTGGACAGAGTTGTATCCAGAGTGATCTCACAATCTCGCTGGGGGCCGGGCCAGTTGCAGTATGCATTACATATTGAATATGCTGCAGAAGCTGGGCTGGTGTTTTGTCTGATAATCTTTTGTCAGTGAGGAGTTGTTCCCTTTGTTGAATGCGGCGTTTCATTGCTGCCTTCAATGTGGTGTACGTCCTGATGTCTGGTGATGGTGCGGTGATGACAGTGGAGGCAGTGTGCATAGCCTCTGAGGGAAGAGTTGGCAGGGTTCTCAGACGTTATTTCGTGGTGGTCGAAAATAGCCTCCATCTGCATGAACCAAAATTCTGGTTCATCTGCGTTGTATGCTGGAAACCTGGTAGATAAATCCATGACAAAGATCTAGTTTGTGATTAGGTGTTCTTTTCACTCACTGGGTCACCAATGCGTGGTGTTACAAATTATGCACTCACGATAGCCTATTGCACGCTTTCTAGATGGTGGCAAATGTTCTAGTCTGTGTACTTGAAAGGCCTCAGTGTAAGTGAGCCTGGGTGTCAGAGCATGTTGCAATACTGTGTTCTGAATAGGTCTTTGAATGCCAAGAATTTCTTTGCCAAACTTTGTTAGTAACTGTGTCACAACTGTAAAACTAAAAGAACAAGAAGTTGGTTTACGTCATGTTTTCACCAGGTACAGTACATATTGAAGCTGTTCAGCATGGTTACGTCAACAAGATGGAAAAAACTTTTTCATCCACTTCAATGTTTCCGTACACACTCGACAACACCCACCATCATATCACATTTATCAACCAAACGCATGTTGATATTATAGTTCAGAATACAGTCTGGTTTATATATTGGTTGTTCTGTTGTTCTGTTCACCTTGCCATTGTTCACCATTGTACCATCATGAACGGTTGTCAACATGTTCACTTCTCTCTCTCGTCTTTTCACAGCACTGACAGTATTTGATCACTTTTTCTTAGCTGGCAACTTCAATATTATTGTCAAACACTGGCATTTTCCTTCTTCTTGGCTTTACTGTGCCACACACTCCAGTTCTATTTTCAAGCAAGAACCTAGTTAGCAAGGGACTTATATAATGGTTATCTGTGTATAAAATGTGGCCCAACCTCAGCCATGGTGCCATCAGTGTCTTCACCACACTACCTGAGAAACCATGATGGTCATTATCGGGAATGTCTACATTGCTAGCAGAATACAGAATCATGTGTAACACAATTCCTATTTCACAGTCACAGAGAACATAGAATTTCAATCCAAATCTGTTGCGTTTGGAGGGAATATACTGCTTGAAGGCAACACATTCTTTGAAAAGCACAAGGAATTTGTCAATCACCAACATTGTTTATACGACAACATTGTTATGACAAAGAGTGCTGGGAAGACGGGACACCACGAGTGTATCTCTCATCCTGTAACTACACTCAGTCCTGCCATCGGCGGTTTCTGAGGGGGTCGCGGGGGTCCCGGGTCACCTGGCAGATGCTCGAGCAGCTGTGAGGAAGTTTGAACTTCGTCGTGATCATTTACTCACCGAGTCGGTTTGGCTGCGGCATCTGTACTGGTTCCTTCGGGGCTGTCCCTTCCGCTGCTCTCGCAATCACTTGGTTCATCCCCTGGGGGCCCTTGCATCGGTTGCTGTGTCTCTGGCTTCCTCTTTGGGCATTTCGGGGTTCAGTGTTTTGATGCCTCCCTGAGCCCCTCGCTCGATGTGTTCACGGATGCCTCCTCTCTGGGCTGGGGCTTTCTGACCAATGCTCACCAGGCTGGCCAGGGGCAGTGGGCTCCGTCCTTTCATCGGGCTTACAGCACGGTACGGAAGTTCGCGGTGGTATGGCTTGTGTTGCGTCGGATTTGGCTCTCTCGAGGCTCTACAATCTGGGTCCAGTGGTTCATTGCCTGAACTGGACTGTGCTCCGGTGGTTCATTGCCTGAACTGTGGGGGTTGCTGTGGTCCTTGGTTCTTTGGGACTGGTCGCTTCGAGTGTCTCTTCTGCTGAGTTCTCAGGGTTTAGCTCTCCGGTTCATCGTGCGGTTCACATCAGGGGCGTGTCCAATATCCTGCCAGATGGCTTGTCGTGGTTCATTCCACATTGACCACGTCGGCCGTCCACGGAATGGACGGTAGATACCAACTCCTTCAGTTGGTATCCAGACGTACGGGCCCCAGAGGTAGACCTCTTCGCGTTGGTGTGGTCAAAGGCAAAGGTGTCTTCAAGTCTATGTGGCGCCCTTCCCCAACTACAAGGCCATGGTGGTAGACGCTTTTCGACAGTACTGTTCGAGGTGGGGTTACCTGTACCTCTTCCCCTGGTTCAGCTGTTGCTTTGGGTTCTGGCTCAGCTCAAGTGCTATTGGGGAAGGGTTTTCCTTCTGGCCCCATAGTGGCCAGCCCAGCCTTGGTTTCAGGTGCTGCTTTGTCAGTGCCCAAACCTGGGACGTTTTCCATGGCTCTTTCTTACTTTGCACTCTACTCTTTCTTACTTAGCGTCTTGAGTTTCTGACGTGGGTGTGTCACCATCTGTATGGTGACCACTTTGCTTCTCTACTGGTGCTAATGTGCGGCAAGTCTCCCTCGTTGAGTTTGACACCGTTGTTCCTTGTTTGTGTTACATTTGGCCACATTTACAAGGAGGCCCAGGTGCCTAAAGGCTGTCCAGGTGCATGTGTTTCACCTGAGGTCTTCTTCTCAGTGACTGTATGAAATCTCTTGGCAGTCTTTTTTGCCACTTCCTTTCCCTGTGTAGTTTTCCTCGGTTCCGGTTCGTATTGTGTTAAATTTTCTTTTTGGGCTTTTTCAGGACAGGCATCTTATGCTGAATACTGACACCTCATATCGTGCGGCACTGGCGAAGCCGCTGTAGCTTGTGTCAACCCGTTCTTGCACTTTCGTACAGTCAATATTGACTTATTAAATAAGTGCATATGTGACATACTAATTTATTGTGAATATTTTAGTTTACCTTGAAAAGCTTCATAGAAAACACCGACCTTACCTAACCGTCTTAGATAAGCATCTTATTGCTTCGTATTTACAATTATTACTTAACCTATACCTATAATAGGTTAACCTATACCTATACCTATAAGCATCTTATTGCTTCGTAATTACAATTATTACTTAACCTATACCTATAATAGGTTAAGTAATAATTGTAATTACGAAGCAATAAGATGCTTATCTAAGACGGTTAGGTAAGGTTGGTGTTTTCTATGAAGCTTTTCAAGGTAAACTAAAATATTCACAATAAATTAGTATGTCACATATGCACTTATTTAATAAGTCAATATTGACTGTACGAAAGTGCAAGAACGGGTTGCTTGTGTTTGGGGTGGATGTCACTTCTGCTCCGTTTCGTAAGCTTTCTCATTCATTTCTCCACTTCCTGCCTGCTCATGCGCTGCCTACGACGACCTGTTCTGTGGATGGGGTGCTCTCTTTTCCCCTCAGTTTGTGGTGGCCCCTTCGGTTAGTGATTGTTTCCAAAAGGCTTTGTTTTTGTTGGCTTTGGCTTCTGGAGGTCGGGTCAGGGAGCTTTGTGCTCTCCTCTGGCACAGAGGCTTTTGCGCTTATGTTCCTGGTGGACGTTTTGTTCATTTGCAGCCGTCTCCTCCTTTTCTGGCGAAGAATGAGACTGCGGGCTTCCGGAGGGGTCCGTGGGTTAATGATGTTTGGTTGGTCAGGTCGGGGGTGCATCATTTGTTGTCTGGTTGCGGCTTTACACCATTACCTGCACGCCTCAGCTTGTGTCCGGAGATGTGCTGTGGGTTGACCCGGTATCCCTTGTTTCCTATTCCAGGGCTCATTCCCAGGTTGGCACGAACAAGCGCCACGCGGTGTGTTGACGTATTGTTTGTTTTCTTGATTGAGCTCATGGATGATTCTAGCCTTTGTTCTGTCTCCAGTTGCAGTTTTCCTACCAGTTGGGGTCTGTTTTGTGGTGCCTACCTTTCTGGGTATCTAGCCGCAGTCAGTGGCAAACATGAAAACTTTCATAGTAGAGAGTTTCATAGGACATTGCTTCCTGCTTCTCTGTGAGGGAACCATGTTCTGGCTAGTGGTCCCCGATAGGCATGACAACTCCATATGACTGAAGCTCCATATTAATATTGGCTAATATCAGTCCATTACCTCCAGGGAGCCTCCAGGGCTCTACCCAGAAAATGGTGTTTCACTACATTCAATGCTGGTTTTTTGTTTAGGCATATTTCTTGGTAAATCTATAGCTATCTTGATGTAAAGGCTTAATTCTGTATGCTGAATATTATACTGTGCTACTTTATTTTGTAGATTCAGTCGTGGCTTGAAAACATTGTATCAAATGCAGAAGTCTGTGAAGGCAGGCCGTTCTATTAATGAGGATGAGATCCCTCCTGCTGTCGTTGTCAAGATGAGCAGTGGGGGTAGTACTGGAGGATCAGCTAACACGTCATCAACATCTTCTCCTGCTGCTTTATCACCACTGGAAGACCATGCTCCTCAGAGAGAGAGCCTTCCTGCAACCTTACCTCATAGTGTTGTTTTCCAAGAACAGGATAAACCCCCACCACAACCTGTACCACGATCAAGCCTGAATCGGGTAGGGTATATAGTATATATACAAATTTAACACAACAAATATTTTGTGTGTGATTACTATGCTAGTACTTGTCCTACTTGTTTTCCCTGGAACACTGCCTGCTGATCAATTAACATCCAGATATCCAATTTTTGTTGGGTGATTGAGTGAACAGTTAAGGATTAGTGCCCAGTCAATCCTCTCTGGCTAAGTTGTGAAGCTAGAGAAAATCACAAGTGAAGTGCAGGGCGAGTGTGAAATTATTTTGTCAGTTAATAAGCAAAACTATTTTTATGTTTGCACGCATTCCCTCATGCATTTCTCAGTTATATATTATATTATGTCCTTGACCTATTTTAATTATTTCCTATAATTCACCTTTCTGGGGGGAGGGAGCCTCTTCGGCTCCCTGGAGCTATCCAGGCTGATATGTATATATTAGACTTTGGCATCAGTTAATGTGAATGGAGTTCCAGGCCTACCGAGGACCACGAGCCAGAACCTGGCCCCCTCAGAGAAGCATGAGGAGCAATGGCCTATAGAAATGCATATGTGGTTATGGAGCATTCTGTGTCTGCCATTGACCGGGTCAGGCACTCAGGAAGGTAAGCATCCCAAAACAAACCCCTATTCTGGTTGAAACTACTGCTGAAAGCTAAACGAGTGGTCAGGGCCACTCGTTTGACTTTCGTCTGGCGAGTGGCCAGAGCCACTCGCCACTCTCCAAATAAAAATGAGCAAATGAGCATGACGTCACCATGTCGCCGTGCCACTTGTCTGCTCAATCCCCCGTTCCCGGGAGGAGGAAGGGGGAGCCACAGACCCTTGCGCCGACGATCCACCCTGCAGTTCTTCAGCTGATGTGAATGGCTGAAGTCATGTGTGTCTGGCTCCTGACCTCTGTCTTTTGCTCTGTCCCTTGTGGTGTAGTGCAAGTCTTCTCTGGTGGTGTGCGAACCAGGAGTAATCTCACAAGTACTCAGGCTGCATGTGCCTAGGGTCACCTTCCCTAGGTGCCCTGTAAGTACTGCCCTTGGGGCTTGGGACCACCTTCCACAAGTCACCTTGGGATCTACCTCTGCTTGGTAGTTTGCTGCTCGATGATCGACCACCTTTAGTGTGCTGGGGTGTTTTTTGCACCCTTGTGTGTGTTTAGGAAGGTTTAGTTATCTCCTCTCATAGCGGCCGGCTCTGTTCCATCTGGGAATGTTGTCATCTTGCGGGGTTTTTCTTTTGTTTTCCCTGTCTGGTTGGGGGGGGGGTCCTGCTTTTAGTTACCCCCATCTATATTTAGGGTTATATACATATCTGTGGTTTTTGATGGTATTGCCTGCTAGGCCCCCGTAAGTGGACACATCCCAGGGGTTCAGCTTTTAGAAGTTTGGTTGGTAGACTTTGGCGCCAGTTCCTAGTGCCCTGCCCGGGCTTCCCTTAGCGATACCAGTCTAAGGGTCCTGGGAAACCCTGTGGGGGCGCAAGGGGTTCGATGGATGCGACCCCTGGGTCCCCTCTCGTCTTGTGCGAGTTCGAGGGTTGCTCTGTCCCCTCCCATCTCAAAGTGACTAACTGTTTTTTTCTCCGTCATTCTGCCTGTTGGTTCAGTGACACCTTCGACCCAGAGTCCTGCAAGTTTTGTTGCTTGTTAGTGACTGTTCACCCAGTCCACTGATGACTCTATGGGTGCAGGCAGCTCAGGCATTGCTTGCTTGGCTTAGGTTGCTGCGACACGCTAGGTTGTTTGCTGACCCAGAAGCCCCGAGGCTGCCTGATTTTGCTTATAGGGCCCTGAACTTGGGGGTGTTGGTCGCATCAGCCTTGGTTCAATCCGCACCCCCCTCGCACACCCAGAATGCACCCTGCTCTGGTGCATTCTGCTCCTCCCCTCCACTCTGCTTACGGCTCCGAAGCATCTGAGGGTTTCGGGGTCGGGGCAGGGTTTGACTGGTTTTGAGACTCGGGCAGTCTTGGGGGATGCCTCCTCCGGGATGGCGACGGAGGCATTCGAGTCGGTTCCTCCATCCATGGTGTCTGGGTCTGACCAGTGGGTCTCCTTTCCTTCCTGCCTTTCCAGCTGCCCCGACTTTTTCTTTTGAGGACGGGGCTTTGGAGGACAACTCCTGGACCAGGAGTTGTCCTCCACACCAGGACCCCAGGTCCTGGTGTGGAGGTTCCCATGGTTGGGGAGGGGCTGACTTGGAGGCCTTGGGCCCCTATGGACCCCGGCTGAGTTTTTCTACCCTCCGAGTGGAGCTTACTGTTGCAACCTATGGGGTCTTTTTTTTTCCCCCCCCTCCGCGTACGAGTTGGATTTGGTGTCGGCCCCTTCCCGGGTTCAGTTCTGTGTCCCTGGGCGTCCATCAGTTCTGCTCTTTCGGAGGTTTTCGGCTTCCCACATTCCACCTCATGAGGTACAGGAAGCTATTGCGGCTTACCTCCTGCGAGACCTGGATTCTGCCTCTATTCTGAATTCGGCTGCACTGGTGGCTGAGACCTTGTACGCTTGTGGCCTGCTGGCTTTGGTCTTGCGGTTCTTTTCCCTCCTGGAGCTGTCTTCGGATTGGATTGAGGAGGTTGTGGAAGCACTTGGGGCCGTTCCTGGGTCTGGTGCCTTGGTCTCGGTGGCGTGTGCATTGTCTGCGCTGTTAGCTCTGTTTGCACCGATCCTGCGGGATGTGGTGTCGCTGTTTTCCATTTCTCGTCTCGCGTGTTGTCAGGTGGTGCTTGGGCCCTGACTTTTAAGTTTTCGTCGCTTTTCTGCAGGGAGCCCCTACGGCTCCCTGGAGCTTATCGGGCTAATGTATGTTATATTAGACCGGTACATTAGCTAAGGAGTTCAGACCTACCAGGGACCAGCGCCAGAACCTGGCCCCTTCAGAGAGGTTTCAGGCAGTACTGGCCCTGGAAAACCCTCTTGTGATTGGGGTTTTCCTTATCTGCCATTCTGCCATCGACCGGGGGTTAGGCACCCAGAAAGGTAGCCATAACAAAACAAACCCCACATGGTAAAAAACTAAAACAGAAAACCGAACAGAGAGGTAGAAACTCCCTACAATCCCAAGGAAACAAACAAACAAGCAAACATCACACTTTACTGCTGCGAATATCGTCTGCACAGCCCTCCCCGCCCTGGACCTCACCGTGCCGGCTTCCTAGCATCAGTTTGTAAACTAATGTCAACCGGAACAGACGCTTCTCTGGCCTCAGTTTCCTAGGCGGTGTTTGCCTTTCGTGGCGTTCACTGCTATGTGCTGTGTTGTGCGGTGGCCAGGTGTTCCTTGTCAGTACTGGGGCTGCATGCGCTTATGGGCTTCCTTCCCTAAGCTTCCTGTGAGTACTGCCCCTGCGTGACAGGGTTAGTTTTCCTGGGGCGTTCGGGAACCATACCTGTAGAGGTTCTTTCTGCTCGGCATTTGCCTCGCCCTTGGGGCCAGCTGGGGCTTGGGGCCCTTGTTTGGCCTTGGGTAGGGACTGGTATTGTGCTGGTTAGGGAGTCAAGGTGTTGCGCGACCTGCCACCTAAGCAGCGACTGGTTCCTGTTGCCTCTGGGAACAGTGTACTTTTGCTGGGTTTTTCTTTTGTTTTTATTTTCATTTGCCTGGTGGGGGGGTCTGCCTAGTGTGGCTATAGTTCCACTGGTAGTGTTTGGTGGCCCTCTGCTAGGCCTCTGTGATTATACACGTCGCAGAGGTTTTCAGTGTTGTCCTCTACCCCTTGTTAGTTTTGGGTTTTAACCGGTTAGCAACACTTATCCCTGGCGTCCCGTAGTTGTTACCCTACGGCCCTGGAAAACCCTGTCGGGGCTTGGTGGACTATTGAATGTGTCTTCCGGGTTCCAACCCATCTTGTGCGGGTTTGTTGGTTGCTGTGCCCTTGTCTCCAGGTGAGAGTCGCCACTTTCACCTCCGTCATGTTGCCTATTGGGTCACTGACACCTTGACCTGGAGTCTTGTGAGAGGTATTCTCTGCTTGTTCTCCAGTACTCTCCTGATGTTATTACTGTTCAGAGTACAGGTAGCATCCGTGTTGCAAGCTAGGTTAGGTTGCTGCAATGCGCTGGGTTGGTTTCCCACTCGAATGCCCCGGGGCGTTGTCTGTCTGTTTTGGGTCTTTGCCCTAGGGTTTGGGCTCAGTGTCCCTGTCTGTTTATACTTGCTCCCACACCTTGTCCCTCGGTTTTTGGTTTGTTTTGGCCGTTTCCCTGGGGGGTTCTGTCTGGGGGCTGTGCTTTGCCTTTCTGTGGTGTATTTCTGCCAGCAAATGTGGTGGTTTGGGCTCGGGTTCGATTCCGGGTTCCTTTGGGTTCTTTGGTTTCGTTCCGGAGGTTTCTTCCTCTTGGGCCCCCTTTGTGGGTTCACGGGGCTTTGTTTCCTCATGTGTGACCCGGTTCTAGCTTCTGGGGTTCCGGGGTCTTCCTGGCTTGCAGGCTGATCTTTTTGGGTCTTGGCACATGTTGTGGTTGTGCCGGGGCTTTGGGTTTTGTTGTTGAGGTGGGCCTTTAGATGCAGTTTTGTGCTTTCTTTGTGCCTTCTTCGCCTGGCCAGTGTGGTGCTCTTTGCCCACTGGTCAGCGGCTTGTATTTTTCTTTTCACATGTATATGTGTGTGTACATTTTCACATGTATATGTGTGTGTGTACATTTTCACATGTATATGTGTGTGTACATTTTCACATGTATATGTGTGTGTACACATATGTACATGTACATGTACATGTGTACACTTATGTGTGTGTGCATGTGTATGTGTGCACATGTGTGTATGTGCATGTGCATATGCACGTGTGTGTAATACACCTTGTGTGTATGTTTATATATACCTGTATATATACTTTTTCTTTCGGAAGGGGCTCCGTTCCTTTCGCTGTTGACGGGGTGCTGGGGAAGCAGCTTGCTCTGTTTACTCTCGCTTGGTCCCGCAGTTAGTGGGCGTTTTTGGTTGTCTTCTGGCCTTTTGTGGTGGTGGACGGCTTCTGCCTCCTTTGGGGGGTTCAGGGCTGGCGGGGTGGGCTTCTTCCCCTGCGCTTCGTCATGTCATCTTAGTGGGTGCGTTGGATGTGGTCGATCCGCCCCATCCTTCCGGGGTTCCCGTCTCCTCTATGCAGACATGGGCCTGGCGGATCTGCAATTCTTCTGGACTTGTTCAGTCTGTGCCCTGGATTCTTTGCCCCCATCGGAGGATTGTTGTCTCCGGTCCGGCTTCTGTTGGGGCCGGGTGCCTGGATGGTGGCCCTGGACCTCCGAGTCACTTCTTGGCACGTTCCTCTCCAGGTTTCCAGGACTGGCACTGTTGGTGGTGGGGCTTCAGGCTTGCCGCTCTTGTTGCCTTCCCAAGTTTGTAATTGGCACTTGGTGTATTTACGCATTTTTACCAAATCTTGGTGCCCTGTCTTGAGTCTGCCTGGAATTCGGTGTCTGTCCTACCTCGACGACTGGCTGGTGTGGGCTCCCAGTTGGTCCGCTTGTCTGCTCGCCAGGGGTGTAGTTCTTTCCAGATCTTTGGATTCGGTTTCCTGGTGATCTGGAGGCCGTTGTATCTGTTTCTGTCCCGGGTTCGGACCTAGCTGGGTCTTGTTTAGGGCTCTTGGGCCGCTCTTTGTCTTTCCCTCTAGAAGTGTTGTCCCGCCTTCTTTTGTTTATAAAGGGGTCCCGGGTTGCTCGGCAGAATATAATGTTATCAGGGTTAGTAATGATTAATTAATTTATGGGATCAGTAACTTGGGTTAGTATACTGGACCCTGAAATGTTAATGAATGTACTGACTTGAGTGAATCAGTAATCATAGATTTAATGTGGTTTAGGCTATAATATGGACAGTTTGCTGACAGCCGTAAATGAAATATATTTACAGTATAGCCTAATAATGGTAACACATAATAATTGGTGTTAGTAAATGGTTAATTACGGTTCATCTAATATGGATTGAACCTTAATTATGGTACATCCGGTTCGGTGGACCAAATTTTGTGTGGGAAAACTTGACTCGTGTAAATCATTTAAATTGATACTATTTTCGATAGCTACAAAGGACCACCACTTTTTGTGAAAAAGTGGATAACTAAGTAGAGCAAGTGGTTTGATATTATATCCATGAACTAGTGTCGTATGGATGTTCTTAAATAATAATACATTGACTATTAAAGAGACTGTATTATGAGTCAAATTAACTCATGATATTTGTATTTTTTCTTGGTGCTTTGCTACATGGAATTTTAGCTTCATTTCTTCAAAGAGTTCATTGAAGTCTTGGCAGTTTGTGCACTGTTGGCTAGAGCTTGGTACCAACAGGTTTTGGCAATCAATATTTCCAATTGCAGCAATCTGCTCGGCAATTATTTCCTGTGCTTGGCTAATCTTACGCTTTGTATAACCATGCTTATCCCTTGCACTAACTCGTTGATATTTAATAGGTGAGATGCCTAATACTGATAAACTTGTGTTTACACTTTCACAGATTTCTATATTATCAGCAGGGCTCATCAGATTCAGTAGAGCTGGACTCACTTACCAGCTTACTGTCGAATTCCTTTCTGCATGATGTGCACAACTTTTGGCCAGGCTTAATACTGACTTTCAGCGTATCTGACATTTTCTCTGCAATAGCTACTGTGATTGGTCGCAAATCTTTTCGCTTTACATGGCATTTCTTCTTGAAGAGATTGTAGCAAGTTTTTTGCAAAAATTCAAATTTTGTCAACAGCAAAGCTTCATGATGGAGGCATACTTGAGATTCTCCATCCAAGTTCAGTTCACTTCGATCTGCTATCAGTTTTTGATCTTCTGCACTATACTGTTTTAGAAACTTCAAGCCTATGTTGGGAGTGTAGGTTGTCAAGTGACATTCAGAAGAGCCACGCTCATGGCTAGCAATAGCACATGGCAGTAAACTAATGGAATCCTGATTCATGACGTATCTGTAATCGAATTCAAATCAAATGATTTAACTAACAAAATACAGTAATTTCAAGTGAGACCTGTAATACATTAATATTAATATTGCTTCTTATTTATTTGTGTATTTATTGCAAGTAAATACACAAATAAGTAAACAGCAATGTTTGACCTGCTGACACGATACTACAAAGATGTAAAAATAAATATAGAACAGGAACCTAAAATAGCACTGATTGTTTAATAATACAGTAATTCTGAATCCCACCCAAAAATGTTCTACCCAATGAAGCTTAAAATTTTTTCAATCAGTTTGGATATCAATTTGCCAGCAGTCATGATCAGTGCACAAAGAAGATGGAGAATCATAATTTGATTTTTTCGATATCGCACCAAGGTATGCCATTTTCAGAGTCCTCTGGCTGAACTAGGAATTCATATCCCTGCCTAAATAAAAGTTACTCTTGTACAGAAAAATCTGCTCTATCCAATGGTGTCATTAAAAACTAAATTGGGAATGCCGCATATTGAGATATTTTGCCTTGAAAGTTGGCTAGTTTTGTACATAAATTTTTTTTGGCCAACTTTCAAATGGGCCACCTCTGGACATATGGATACAACAAAGTTGCTATTGCATCACTGCATAATATTGTGCTTGTTATACATCATTGCAAAAGATCATGGCATTTAGACCTTTTGCTGATGAGTAAGTGGTCTCCAAATTGGGGTTCAAATTTCTCGCAACAAAATTTGGCAGTGATTTTAGCATGGATGGATAGCTGAATGGCCACCCATACTGCTTTTTCGATTACACTATGTTATTCTACACCAAAAGTTGTCCTGGTATGTCAAATTTCACACTCCTACAGGCATTAGAAGTGATTTAACAAAGGGTCAAAGTTGGTCATTTTTGGGGTATTTACGCACTAACGGGACGAGAGCCCATTGAATATGGACCTGTCATTTAAGAACCAAAGCAGTGTAACGGGAGGTGGGGGGAAATAGCTCTATCTTGTCCATTATTCCACCTCCCAGTTAACTAACGAGGCCGGGGGAAACAGCTCTCTCTAGTCCGTCATCCCGTCCCCAGTTAGCTAACTATTCTAGAGCACTCCCAGAGTTCCTAAGGCAACCTCTCTCGTTCAACACCTTGTAACCTAGGTATTTGACTACCTAGGTGCTAAGACTACAAGGCGCCGTAACTTGATCAGCTACCCGAAACTCTAGAGAGAACTCTAGAACACATTTCACTGCCACAAATGTATAAGAGATACGAAAGGAAAGAGAAGACTAGTGAAGTAATTAGTGAGGGTTTGGGGTGAGAGGTAGAGAGGTGGGAGGAGCGAGGAGGGTCATTAGCTGAAAGGGAAAGTTCGGAGAGGGGTGGAGGGAGAGGAATAGATAGGTAGAAGTAGAAGAGTAGATAGTAGAAGTAGAAGAGTAGATAGTAGAAGACGAAATGCTGCCACCATCCATTCTAGACCATTACCTACCAGACAAGGAATGGAACTTGTCTGTATTACAATATTCTCAAAAGATGTTATTACCATGTATCAACTCCAAACATGTACTCATTAATATCATGAACCAGTAATCACAGAGGCTTTCTCACCTCAACTCAAAGCTCTAGGGGACAAAGTTAAAGACAATTTAAATAATAAATTCAATTATATTTCACATGATAACTATCATAATTTAGCAATTCAATTAAAATGTTAAAGTTTAATATTCAAAGTGAGTCATCATCCAAGAATTTGAGAACCCTACAACTTGACTGGCCCTGATCATCACACAACATATGTAAACACGACCAAGTCACCTTAATGTTCAACTCACCAAGTGTCTGCCTATAACTGGATTGAGAGAGGGGGGGGGTCTGTAGTTGACAGAGACTGTCCCGCCCTGCCGGCTGACAGCCCCCCTGCTAGGCCGTCTTCTCTGCTCTGCTGGCTGCTGTTCTTCTCTGTCTCGTTAATGCTCTCGAATCGATCGCTCTCCGAGTATATATTGGGGAACCTAGTAGTAACTAACTCCACCCACAAGTAGATAGCCTCAGGCACTCTACCAAGCCACTCCTTAAACGTCGGCATGTTTGAAGGCTACCAGGCTCCAATTATAAGATTAGCAGAAGCAAGGTGAAATTCGCATGATCTGACCTCAGGTCACTTGAGGTCATTAAGGCTTAGAGGTGTGACTTTCCGGCCGACAAACTGGCGCCTTCTCAAATCCCTGTCTATGACTCATGTATCTCTATGTATTTTAAATACAACTAAACCAAACACCTTTTACAGTGTTACAGCAGATTGAGCTCTAATATTTTGCAATGTGTCATTTGGGGTCTAGGGCTATCTTACTACAAAATTTCATGGCATTTGGAGAGGGTCGAGTGGGAGCCATAGGTGACTTTTTGGTGATTTGAAATGGAATGATCCCTGGTTGACGTCTGGTTTCGTCCCATGTTTGGACCTGGCTGAGTTTTGTGTGGGATTCTCGGACCACTTCTTTGTCTCTCCTTCCGGAGTTGTTGCTGTGACTGCAGTCCCACCTTCAGCTGTTTTGGGGAGGTTCCCGAGTCACTCTGTAGTTGCTCGAGCAGTTGTGTTGGAGTCTGACCTTTGCCATGCTGGTTTACCCGCCAGGTTGGGTCTGGCTTCAGTGTCTGTTCTGGTTCCTTCGGGGTCCTCCCTTCTGTCTCTCTTGCAAACGCTAGGTTTGGCCTCCGGAGGCTTTATGTTGGTTGCTTCATTGCTGGCTTCCTCTTCGGTTTTTCGGGGTTCAGTGCCTTGGCGCCTACTCGAACCCTCGCTCGATGTGTTCACGGATGTCTCGTCTCTCGGCTGGGGTTTTGTGCCAGGCCAGGCCACCAGGCCAGCTAGGGATAGTGGGCTCTGTTCTTCCGTCGGGCTCACAGCACGGTGCGGAAGTTTGCTGTGGTTTGGCTGTCGCTTTGGAGGGTTCGGGTCGCTTGGGGGTCGACGATCCGGCTCCATTCGGACTGTTCTTCGGTGGTTAATTGCCTGAACTGCGGGGGTTCTCTTCGGTTCTTGCCTCTTTGGGGCTGGTCGCTTCGAGTGACTCATCTGCTAAATTCTCTGGGTTTGGTTCTCCAGGTAGTTCATATCTGGGGAGTGTCCAATGTTCTGGTGGACGACCTGTCCACGGAATGGAGGGTCGGAGCCAATTCCTTCAGTTGACTCTGCCAGACATATGGGCATCCGGAGGTGGACCTCTTTGCGTCAGCATGATCTCAGCGTCTTCCGATATATGTGGTGCCGTTCCCCGACTGCGAGGCCATCACGGTAGTCGCTTTTCGGCAGGACTTGTCAAGGTGGGGTTACCTGTACCTCTTCCCCGCTGTTCAGCTGTTGCTTCGGGTCCTGGCTTGTTTGGAGACTTACCAGCAGAGAGTAGTCCTGTTGTCCCCTTGGTGGCTGGCCCAGCCTTGGTTTCAGGCGTTGCTTGCTTGGTGTCTGAACCTGGGGCGTTGTCCACCGCTCCGCCTCTTCCAGTAGATTGGACCGGTCCGGTACAAGGCTGGTTTGATCTTCTCCTCCACTCTTCGTGTCTGGTCTTTTTGATGCGGGTCTATCACGATTTGTATGATGATCAGGTAGATTCATTGATGCAGTCCTACCTGCGAGCTTTGTCTCGGCAACAGTATTCATGCTTTGTTTTACCTCTGGCCTGCTCGTGCGTCACCTAAGCCACCTGACCCACCTGACCCATCCTGGCCCTAGGACAGGGGTGCTCTCTATTCTGTCTTCCCCTCGGTTTGTGGTGGCCCCCTTCAGTTCAAGATTGTTTTTCCAAAGGGACTCTTTCTGTTGGCATTGGCCTCTGGGGGACGGATCGGTGACCTTCATGCTCTCCTCCAGTGCAGGGGTTTCTGCTCTTTCTGTCCTGGTGGTAGGTTTTTTCGGTTGCAGCATTCATCTTCTTTTCCGGCGAAGAACGATACAGCCGCTTTCCAAAGGGGTCCTTGGGTCATTGATGCTTGGTTGTTCAGGCCGCGGGTGCATCGTGTGTTGTGTCCGGTTGTGACTCTTCGACGTTACCTGCTCGCCTCGACTTCTGTGGCTGGGGATGTACTTTGGGATGATCCGGTTTCCCTCGTTCCCTGTTCAAGGGCTTGGGTCACCCAGGTCGTCCGCAGAGTCATTAAGCCCCAGCCTGCGGTCTATCCTCGTGCCCACGACGTTTGTAAGTTTGCTGATTTGACTGCCATCTTCGGTAATATGTCCTGGGCTGAAATTCGGGCGCAGAGATTTTGGAGGCCAAACAGGGGTCTTGGCCACCTGTTATTTAGCCGACATTCCTGGTCCTGGGCATTCGTGTGTGTCTTTGGGTCGCAGGTTGCGACCAGTTGTCTCGCCTTGGCGTTGAGGAACATGTGGCGGCCACCTCCCAGGTATGTCCCTCCATAGTTCACCAATCCACCAGTATACAGTTTGTATGATGTGTGAGCCTCGGTCACAGTCCACAGCTTTCATTTTTTTTATTCTGTACACCACTATAGTGCTCAGGCTATTATAATTGTTATAATTCTGTAATTGCTGTTATCCTTCCATTCATATTTTCTCTTAACATCCCCATTATCATTTAGTATCTTGATGCTATAATTTTATTTACACAGTAAATAAAATTATGTTTCATTTACTGTGTAAATAAACATGTGTCACAGACCTGGCACAGTTTGTCCTTTGCATGCCTACAGCTAGTATCTTGTTTCTGCATTCTAACTTTGTCTTTCCTCTTTGATTTGTGAGTATCATCATCTTTTTGTCCATTAACCACCGTGCTGCGCTGAGTTTATTGGGAAATTTCCCCTGTGCGCATGAAATAAAGTGTTCCCAAAAAAATATTTTTTCTTCGTTAAATGATAAATTTCCTTCCCTGAACATGTCTATGTAAAAATAAATAACAAATTCCACTTACTTTGGCTGTGGGGACGTGGACAAGGTGCGCTGTGACGTCATCAGGGCCTGGTCACCCGTGCATGAATCGCCCAGACACGGTCGCGTGGGCCATTCAAGCACCGGGTGTTGCCACAAATATATTTTCAATTATTTGTTCTATGTATTTCTAATGCGATTTTATATGTTTTTTTTATCGTATATGATGCATATTTGTGTCCTTTACAATTTGTATACAGTAGAATGTTCATAATGTTCCATGAAACTGTGATACATGTGTCAGTAATGTGTCCACAATAAATGTTTATTGTCGCAATATTACGTGTTAAAAATTCACTAAAATTACAATAGGTATAGTTTCACACACTATTTACACAGTAACACACTGTATTACACACTCAGTACTTCGGAAGTGAGTAATAATCAACGAATTAGTCCATGGTACACAGCGTGACTTCGCTCACGCTGCACCAGGTACAGATAAATTTTCGCTTCCTGTTTCTTCATTCTGTGTGCTTGCAAATAACGCACTCACGTACACCCTTGGCTTTAGTACTTGTAGGTTGTATGTAGCCAAGCTTGTAAAGCATAAGGTAGTATTGAAAAGATTATAAGAAAAAGATAAAGGTAAGGTAGTCTTGAAAAGATCGCTTTATATGGTCCCACACAGGAAGAGAATCAGCTAGCCTCAAAGAGTGTCTGTCAGTCAGGAAGAGATTCAGGTATTCTTGAAAATATCTATGGAAAACATCACCATGGAAGCCACTAACACTGTTCATCTATGCTACTTGTATCAGATGCATCATCATTGAATGCAGAAAATCATTCATCTATGTATCCTCTAAATAAATTGGAGATAGCATAGGATTGCAAGGGTGACGCTCAGAGCTACAACTGGATACGCTCGCTGTATTGTTCTCATATGAGCTGTATCACTTACATCCGTCCTTTGTGTTAGGTCCTTATTGCGCTTAGCTTCACCAATATTTTGACCCTTATGTGCTTCAAACAATAAAGTTTGAATTTCACCGACAGAGCGTTATCTTTCAACACCGCATTGGACAGGTGTTTGGGAGCCAGAGGCGCGTGCACCACCCATGGTTGCTCACTCAGAACTAACCCAGCCAGCAGCGCTAGGGCATTCTGGGAATTTTTTTCAAGATGGCTGCCTCTCGCTGGAGGTCCTAAGAGTCCATTTCATACACAACCAACCTCGTACACATTTAGAATAGGTACCGAAAAATCAAAGAGAGTTTTCTTGGTTGGCGCAGCTTCCTGCCGACCGAGAATACTCGGTTGGCACAGTTAAGTGGTTAAACTACTCTACTAGGGACAGTAATTAAGTGTTGCAGATAATCTTGGCAAATCCCAGGAAGTTTTATCTTACAATATATGTTTTAAGAATTTACTCCTGTGTACTGAGAGTCTGTCTTAATGTAGCTAATCACTTCTTTTGTAAATCTTGTTGACCATCTTTACTCACATTTCTATTTTAATTTCCTTGCTCTCCAAAAATATTGTGACTTCAACACTTGCATTATCCTCCATCTTATATTTTATACTTCATTATTAAAGAAATTAATTTATGTTGATAAGTAAAATAAGTAAAATAAAAATAAAATTTAATATGGTAGTTTACAGTACTGTACTGTACAGTACAGTACCACAAAAATAAATATATATATATATATATATATATATATATATATATATATATATATATATATATATATATATATATATATATATATATATATATATATATATATATATATATATATATATATATATATATATATTTTTTTTTTCTGGGGGGAGCCCCGTCGGCTCCCCGGAGCTTTACCGGCTGATATGCTAATGTCAGACTTTGGCATCAGTCATGTGTATGGAGTTCTAGGGCCTACCGGGGACCACGAGCCAGAACCTGGCCCCCTCAGAGAGGCAAGGGGAGCAATGGCCTATAGAAACCCCCGTGTGGTTGGAAGCATTCTATGTCTGCCATCGACCGGGTCAAGCACCCAGAAAGGTAAGCATTCCAAAACAAACCCCTATTCTGGTGAAAATTGCTACCTAAGCCGAACTAGTGAATAGAACTCTTCAACAGAAAACACGGAAACTAGTATGACGTCATACGTCACCGCGCCGCTGTCTGCGCAGCTCCCCCCTCCCCGGGAGGGGGAAGGGGGAGCCCCAGACCTCCCACGCCGGCTATCCACCCATCAGTTCTTCGGCTGATGCTATAGGCAATGGTTATGTGCTCCGGCTCCAGTGGTTGTTTCAGCACTGTACCTAGAGTGTGGTGTCTGTTTTCTAGGTGGTGCGTGAGCCGGGTGTGATTCTTCAGTACTCGGGCTGCATGCGCCTAGGGTTCCCTTCCCTAGGTGCCCTGTAAGTACTGCCCTTGGGGCTTGGGGCCACCTTCCACAAGTTCCTTGGGTCCTGCCCCTGCTTGGCCGTTTACCGCTTGGTTTTCGGCCGCTCTTTGTGTGCTCGGGTGTTCTGTCTCCCTTGTTCGCCTTAGAGTAAGGGGCAGTGTTTGCACTGGTGGGGCGCGGGGTACTGTGCAGCTTGTCTTTACCAATCATAGCGGCCGGCTCTGTTCCGCTTGGGTACGCTGTCCTCTTGCGGGGTTTTCTTTTTCTTTTGTTTATATACCTGGTGGGGGGGTCTGCCTTCGTTCTTGCCCCTTGTGTCCCTTGTGTTCTGAGTATTTCTGGTGGTACCCCCTGCTAGGTCCCCGTGAGTGTACACGTCCCGGGGGTTCAGCTCTTAGAAAGTTGTTTGGTAGCTTGGGTGCCGGTTAGCAGTACCCTGCCTGGGATTACCTGAGCGCGAGTCCTCTTAAAGTAAACGCTCGGGACCCTGGGAAACCCCTGGGGGCGCGCGGGTCCGATGGATGTGACCCCAGAGCCCCCCCCTCGCTTCCAGCGAGTTTGAGGGTTGCTCTCACCTTTTGTCTCTGGGTGACTCTCTGTTTTGCCTCCGTCTGCTGCCTGTGGGGTCGGTGACACCTTCGACCCGGTGTCCTGCGAGTTTGGTTGCTCGTTGTGGCTCGGTTACCCAGTTGTGCTAACAAAGCGGGTGCGGGCAGCAGGGGCGTTGCACTTGAGCCTTGGTGGTGGCAACGTTCTCGTGGTTTCCTCCCCGGGAGCCCCGGGGCTGCCCCGTTGTATTTCGTTTTGGGACTTGGGGGTGTTGGTTGCTTCGGTTCCATCCACGCCCCCTTGTCTTTCCCCTGGTTCACCCTTCCTGCCTGTATCCGGTTCCTTACCGTCTGTAGGTTCAGGGCGGGGTGTTTGGTGGTGTTGAGACTCGGGCAGTCTCGGGGAATTCCCCTTCCGGGGTAGTGACGGGGGCATTTGGGCCTGTTCCTCCAGCCGTGTTGTATGAGTCTGCCAGTGGGCTCCCTTCCTTAGTGTTTTCACGGCTGCCCCGGTTTTCTGGTACGGCCGGGGCTTTGGGGGAACGGCTCGGCCCCGGGGCCTGTCGTGTAGGTTCCCGGGGCTGGGGAGGGGCTGACTTGGGGGGGCCTTGGCCCCGTTAGACCCCGTGGGGGGTTTTATCCCCCTCTCGGCGGGGCTTGTGGTTACGCGGAGTGGGGTCTTTCCTCCCCACTCGCCGTACGTGCTGTTGGACGTCGGCCCCTCCCCGGGCTCGGTTCCTTGGCCTTTGAGTCGGTTGGTTCCGTCCTGTGGGTGGATGTTTCCTCCCCCGCTTTTTGGGACGGTGTTTTTGTCATGTTTCCCCGTTCGATGGGGTTCTGCGTGACTTTTGATCTCGGGTGCGCCTGCGCCTTCGTGTGCCTTCGGGACTAGTGTTGGCTTCTGTGTTCTCGAGGGTACGGGAAGGTTTTTCGCTACTTCCCGCATTATTGGAACGTCTGTCGGCTCCTAGTACTTGTCGCCCTGTTGGGCTACTTGTCGCCCTGTTGGGCTACTTGTCGCCCTGTTGGGCTACTTGTCGCCCGGTTGGGCTACTTGTCGCCCGGTTGGGCTACTTGTCGGCCGTTTGGGCTACTTGTCGCCCGTTTGGGCTACTTGTCGCCCGTTTGGGTTCCCTTTTTTTTTTTTTTTGGGCTCTTTGCTTCTTTGGCCGGTTTTATTGTTCCTGCTTCCTCTTTTGGCTCTTTTTCTCGTGCAATAGTCCTGGCTGGCGCCTTCCCGCAGGGAGGGTGTGCGGTTCGGCCAGCGTGTTATGCGCATGCGCCGTGGAGTTTGTTTTGGTCTGGGCGATGGTTCAGTGCTGGGGTTTTGCGCCCTTTTTTGCTACAGTGCTTCGCCTCTCGTTCTTCTCCCTGGCTGCGGTATGTGCCCCTTTGCGCCAGGGGTGTCCTGGTTCCCAGTTGTGGGGAGGACACCGCGGTTTTCTGTGTCATGGGTGTGGACCGCCTCCTTCGCCTCTCCCTGTTCTCCTGCGGGTCCGGCTCTGGCGTCTTCACCTAGCGGTGCTCCCGAGTTCTTCTGGGCACGGTTGAGTCGTGTCAAGTTCGAGCCACCATTCGCCAGGTGAGTTTCTGCGGTCTGGCGTCTTTTGGCCGGGCGCTGGATGCGGCGGTGTTCATATACCTGTCTTTATTTAGGTATAATTTTGTACGACTGAGACCGTTCGCACACCAGTGACTGTCCCTTTATCACCCCTTCCTGTCCCCCTCATGTGCATGTCCAACCCATGCTGGAGTCGTTCAGGGGACCCTCCTTTTTTACTGTTGTGAGGTGTGGGGGTTGTAGGGTTGGTTCTGTACTCACCTGGTGAGGCTCCTGGCTGTGCTTGCAGGATTTGAGCTCTGGCTCTTGGGTCCCGCCTATCTGGTAGAACTTGCGGGATAGTACCAGTGGAGTGCAGTGGTGCTATTGGCACTTTTGGGGAACACTGTATTACCATCAGTGGTCTGTGCTTGTTACACGACCTACTTGCGAGCATAAGCCTTCTTGCTGGTTCGTCCGTGGACTTCCAGGGCGCACTGGCCTGTTTTCGTATGGCAGTTCCGGCCCGTCCTGGTTGTGGGGGTATGTGGGCCGGTGGACTGCTCCTAGCAGCTGCCTGGTGGGCCATCCTCTGGCCGGTCTGGCCTGACCTTGGGCCGGGCTTGAGGTGTAGAAGAGCTCCCAGTACCTCATCCAGCAGGTATCGAGCGGGGTTTCTCCGCCGTCGGTCGCCTGGTGCAGGTTTCTGGGCCTGCAGGGTTTTGTCGTGTCTCCGTTGGCCCTGTCTGGGGTCTGCCTGCTCCGTTCTCTGCCTTTGCAGAGGGGAGTTGCTATTTACATGTTGCATGTTGCAGTGGTGCCTGTTGCTGCTGCTGCACGTGAGCATTGGTACCGTGTTTCACGGTGGCGTGTCCTTGTTCCTGTGTCCGGTTGTGGAGTGGCGCTTTGCTGCCGTTTTGTGCCTGGGGATTGCGTGGGGTTTTTGTCCCTGCCTGATTGTCCACCCCTGGTTGTTCTCCTGTTTTTTTTTTTTTTTGTGCTTCTGCTCTTTCTTCCTGCCTCTTCTGCAGCAGGAATGTTCTGCGTGTGTTCTTAGGCGTTGGTCAGCCTGTGTCCTGTGATGTGCTTCTTTGTCTCGGTCTGTTGCAGTTGTTCGTGCCCCTTGGTTCGGGTCCTGTTCTGGCGGCGACCCTTCCGCCTTCTTTGGTTTTCCTAGCTTGCCCTGCCGGTTATTGTTGTTTTACTTTTTTTGGGGGGGTTCTTGCGATGTCTCGCGTCGGACCCGTCGTTTCTGAACTCCTGGCGGGCTTGCATGCTTCGGAGTTTTTCTGTTCGGCAGACGTTCCATCTCCTTGTGCCGCCTGGGTTTCGGTGGTCGCGCCCGAGATCTTCTCGCGGCTCCGCCTTTTTCCTGGGCTCGGGGGGGCCTTGTCGGGGCTGCTTATGTTCTGCCTCGTGGTCTCGCCTCCGGTTGGTGGTCGGGTGGCTTCGTGGTAGGTGTCCCACCTGCGTGCTTTCTTGGCGGCAGTATGGGGTATTTTGGCGGTCCTTCCTTTTCCTGTCCCTTCTTCGGTGGGTCCTTCTTGTTGGCTTGGTTTACTCTCGGCTTGGTTTTCTAGTGGGGGTTGGGGGCCGTCGTCTTGCCACATACTGTCGCCTCTTTTCGTGCGGCGCAGGCGGAGCCGCTTCAGCTTGCTTTCGGTCTTGGTGTTGCTTCTGCACCGTTAGTCAGCTGTCTTGTGCGTCATTTCACCTCCGGCCTGTTCGTGCGCCGCTTGCACCATCCTGGTCTCTGGTCAGCGTGCTCTGTCTTCTCCTCGGTTGGTAGTGCCCCTTCGGTTCCGGTGTTTTTTTTCGTCGGCTCTTTCCTTTGGGCCTTTGCCTCTGGGGGTCGGTTCGCTGTGTTTTCTTGCTCCTTCGGTTTTAGCGTTTTGGTTGTTTGATGGCAGCAGTCTCCATCTTTTCTGGCGCGGGGTGGGGCTGCTGCATTCTGGAGGGGTCCAGGGTTTGTTGGTGCTTCGTTGGTCGGGCCGGGGGTGTGTCGTTTTTGTGTTCAGTGGCGGCCCTCTGCTGTTGTTTGCGTGCCACGGCGTTTGGGTCCGGAGCGCGTTTTGCGTTGATCCGGTTCTGTTCTTCCCGGTTCGCGGGTGATGGTGTCCCGGGTGGTCAGCCGTGTTCTTGCGGCTAAGCTGCCTGTGTTCTTCCCTCATGCCTGTGGCGTTCGTGGCTTCGCTGCTCTCGCTGCCGTCTGGGCGACGTGGCCTTGCAGTCTTTCGGGCATGGATTTTTGGTGTTCGTGCAGGGGCCTTGCTGCTCGTGGTTCTCGTGTTGTTCCCGGGATTTTCGGGGCTGTGGCGCCTTGGGTTGGCGTTTGCTGCCGGTTGTCTCGCCTCCTTGGGGGGTGCGTGGTGTCCGCCTCCCGGTTTTGTCCCTTTGACCTTCCTCTGTGGGTAGTTAGCTCCGGGGAGCCGACGGGGCTCCCCCCAGAAAACCAGCGTTGAATGTAATGAAACGCCATTTTCTGGGTGAGACCCGGAGGCTCCCCGGCAACCCTCCCTCCCTCCGGTCGGCGTTTTTCGCGTGTTTTGACATCCAGCCTCAGAACTGATGGGTGGATAGCCGGCGTGGGAGGTCTGGGGCTCCCCCTTCCCCCTCCCGGGGAGGGGGGAGCTGCGCAGACAGCGGCGCGGTGACGTATGACGTCATACTAGTTTCCGTGTTTTCTGTTGAAGAGTTCTATTCACTAGTTCGGCTTAGGTAGCAATTTTCACCAGAATAGGGGTTTGTTTTGGAATGCTTACCTTTCTGGGTGCTTGACCCGGTCGATGGCAGACATAGAATGCTTCCAACCACACGGGGGTTTCTATAGGCCATTGCTCCCCTTGCCTCTCTGAGGGGGCCAGGTTCTGGCTCGTGGTCCCCGGTAGGCCCTAGAACTCCATACACATGACTGATGCCAAAGTCTGACATTAGCATATCAGCCGGTAAAGCTCCGGGGAGCCTCCGGGTCTCACCCAGAAAATGGCGTTTCATTACATTCAACGCTGGTTTTTTTTCTGGGGGAGCCCCGTCGGCTCCCCGGAGTTATCCAGGGTGAATGGATATGTATATCTTTCTGGCATCAGTCAATGCATGGAGTTCTTGCCTACCGGGGACCATAAGTCAGAACCTGGCCCCCCCTCTAGAGAGGCACAAGGAGCAATGGCCTATAGAGACCCCTTCCCCCCCCCCCCCCCCCCCCCCCCCGTGGTTGGGAGCATTCTATGTCTGCCATCGACCGGGACAGGCACCCAGAAAGGTAGGCACCCCGAACAAACCCCTATTCTGGTAAAACTATTGCGACCGAAGGCCAAACAAGTGGACAGAACTCCTCGAAAGAAAATTAACAAACGAGCATGACGTCATCATGTCGCCACACCGCTGTCTGCGCAACCCCTCCTCTCCCTGGGAGAGGAAATGGGGAGCCCCAGACCCACCCGCCGGCGACCTAACCCTCAGTTCTTGGCTGATGGGAGTCTGGTGTGGGCTGTCTCTTCAGATGGTGCATGAGCCAGATGTATTCCACGGTACTCAGGCTGCATGCGCCTGGGATTCCCTTCCCTAGGTGCCCTGTAAGTACTGCCCTTGGGGCTTGGGTCCTCCTTCCACAAGTCACCTCGGGATCTACCTCCGCTGTGCTGTTTACTGCTCGGTATTTGGCCGCCCTTGGGGTCCGATGGGGTTTTTCTTACCCTTGTTTGTCTCTGCGTAGGGGGTACCTTTGTCACTGGCAGGGACGCGGGATACTGCACAGCTAGTTTTCACCAGTAACAGCGGCCGGCTCTGTTCCGCCTGGGTACATTGTCCTCTTGCAGGGTTTTTCTTTTGTTTTTGTTTTCTGCCTGGTGGGGGTCTGCCTTTGTGGTCCCCCATCGCTGTTCTTGGGGTATATATATCTATATTCAGTGTTTGGTGGTCCTCCCCGCTTGGCCCCCGTGAGTGGACACGTCCCGGGGGTTTCAGCTTTAGAAGTTTGTTTGGTAGATTTGGGCGCTGGTTCGCAGTTCACTGCCTGGGCTTCCCTTAGCATGTAACCAAGGCTAAGGGCTCAGAGAAACACCACAGGGACTACGTGGTCCGATGGATGTGACCCCTGAGTCCCCCCCTTGCGTCCTGTGAGTTTGAAGATTGCTCTGTCCCCTTGTCTCAGAGTGACACTCACCGGTTTTGCCTCCGCCATGCTGCCTGTTGGGTCAATGATTGTTTTGACCCAGAGTCGTGCGACGTGTGTTGTCTGTACGTGCTCCAGTTCACCCAAGCCACTGATCATGAAATGCGGGTGCAGGCAGCTACAGTGTTGCATGCTAGATTTAAGTTGCTGCAACGCGCTAGGTTAGTTGCGTCCCCGGATGCCCCCGGGATTGCCCAGTTTTGCTTATAGGGTCTTGGACTTTGGGGGTGGAAGTTGCTTCGGCTCTGGTTCCGTCCGTCCCTCCTAGTCCTTTCCCCTCTGTTGTTCTTCCGGTCTTCCCCTCTCCCCTTGCTTCCGGCTACAAAGCGTCTGAGGGTTTCGGAGTCGGGGCAGGGTCTAGTTGGTGGTGAGACTCTGGCGGTCTCGGGGGTGTCCCCTTCTGGGGTTGCGGCGTTGGAGGTTTGACACACGTTCTGTTGGTCCTGCACGCTTGACTGGCGAGAGACTCAGAAGGCGTTTCAGGTTTTCTTGGTGGGTGACTTCGAGCACCTCAATGCTTGTTTGTTCGCCCCTGCCTTTCTGCGGGATGTTGGTGTTTCGCAGCTTCACGTGCAATCAAGGCAGCTTCCTTCCTTTTCGGATGCCTTGGTTGCGGAGGATTTGCATACTCGTGGCCTGCTTGCTTTGGCCCTGCATTTCTTTTTCCTCCTTGAGTTGCCCTCGGATTGACTTGAATTGGATGTGTGAGCGCTTGGGACCGCTGCCGGGTCTGGGGCGCTGCCCTCTGTGGTGCAGATGTCGTCTGCTTTGATGAAGCTCGCCACTCCTGCGTGATGCGGTTGTGCGGTTCTTCTCGCCTCGTGTGTCAGCAGGCGGTACTTGCTTCTAACTTGGAACCTGTTTGGGCCCCTGGCTCTTCGCTTGTCTTCTCCTTTTTGTCCTTTGCTGTTTGCAGTGGTGCAGTACCTGCAAGCGGCTTCGGTTAGTTATCGACCTATGTCTGACTTGTTAGTGCTTCAGGGTGCTTGTGGGGGGCCTTCCCAGAAGGGTTGTGACAGGGCTCAGGTTTCCGTTCGTCATGGTAGGCCAGTGGTGCCAGATTCAGGGCAGGCGCAGCCTTCGGTTCCGTCTGTTTCTGGTTGGCACAGGGATCGCCCTGTTCGCCGCTCAGGTTATCGTAAAGTGCATCGGCCCTTTTGCGGTTCATCCCATTAACGGGAAGATATGGGGGGGGGAGGCTTGCTCTGTTTGCTCGTGCCTGGTTCCACGATTCGTGGGCCTTTCGGGTCATTTCGTGCGGCCTGTGGTGGCATTGAATGGCCTCTCCTCCCTCAGGGGGTTCGGGACTGACGGGGAAGGCCTCTTTTCCTGCACTCTATCAGGTCGTTTTCGAGTGGGTTCACTTGGTGTGGTCGAAACGACCTCATCCCTCAGGTGGGTTTCCTCGCCTGTTCCTGGTCTTGAAACGGGACTGCGTGGACCTCCAGTTCATTCTGGACTTGTTCTGTCTGAACCAATGGGTGTCTAGCCCCACCTTCAGAATGACTACTCTGTCCCAGGTCCGTCTTCTGTTGGAGCCGAGCGCTTGAATGGTGTCCCTGGACCTCAAGGACGTGTATTAGCACGTCCTGGTTCATCCGAGGTTCTGGGACTGGTTCGGTTTTGTTGTGTGGCGTCAGGGTTACCGCTTTTGAATCTGGCACCTCGCGTTTTCACACGCCTTACTCAGGTTGTGGTGGCCCGTCTTTGTCTGTTAGGTGTTCGGTTTCTGGCCTACCTCTACGACTGGCTAGTTTGGGCTCCCAGCCAGTCTGCATGTCTGCTCGCCAGGAATTTGGTTCTTTCCCAGCTCGCTAGGTTCGGGTTCTTGGTGAACTGGAGGAAGTCCCATCTGGTTCCCTCTCAGGTTCGGTCTTGGCTGGGTCTGGTTTGGGACGCTCTGACCGATTCCTTGTCTCTTCCTCCGGTGGCTCTGCTCCGTCTGCGTGCCTGCCTTCGTCTGTTCCTGAGGGGCTCCCAGGTCATGAGGCGGTTGCTCGAGAGTTTGTGTGGGAGCCTGAACTTTACCATGATGGTCTACCCGCCGGGTCGGGTGTGGCTTCGTCGGCTGTTCTGGTTCCTTTGGGGAAGGTTCTTCTGCCCCTCTCTCGCAATCGTTGGGTTCGGCCTCCAGGGGCTTTGCGTTGGTTGCTGCGCCGCCGGCTTCCTTTTCCGGTTTTTCAGGGTTCAGTGCCTTGGCGCCTACCTGAGCCCTCACTCAATGTGTACACAGATGTGTCGTCTCTTGGCTGGGGCTTTGTGTCTAGTGCTCACCAGTCCGGCCAGGGGAGGTGGGGTTCGGAGAGCCAGGGTTTGGCTCTCTGGCGGTTCACGTCCAGGGGATGTCCAACGTCCTGCCGGACGGCCTGTCTCGTTTCTTTCCTCTTTCCACAGAATGGACGGTCGACGCCGACTCCTGCAGTTGGCTGTGCCAGACGTTCGAGACTCCGGACAGGGATCTCTTCACGTCGGCGTGGTCGAGGTGTCTCCCGGTTATATGTGGCGCCCTTTCCTGACTGCGAGGCTGTCGGGGTCGATGCCTTTCGGCTGGACTGGGCGAGGTGGGGTTACCTGTACCTCTTTTCCCCGGTTCAGCTGTTGCTCCAGGTCCTGGCTTGCTTGGAGACTTACCAGGGAAGAGTTGTCGTTCTGGCTCCTTGGTGGCCAGCCCAGCCTTGGTTTCAGGCGCTGCTTTCTCGGTGTCCAAACCCGAGAGTTTTCCCCCGGCTCCGCCTCTTTCAGGAGATCGGTCCAGCCCGGTAAGAGGCTGGTTCGGTCTTCTCTAGTCTTCACGTCTGGAGTTTTTGACTCGAGTTTATCATCACTTGTATGGTGCGCAGGTGGCTTCGTTGTTGGTCTTCCACCTGCGTGCTTTGTCTCGGCGACAGTATGAAGTTTCCTGGCAGTCTTTCTGGTTCTTCCTATCACTGCGTAGGTATTCTTAGGTCTCTGATTGTGTTGTTCTGTCCTTTCTCTCTTGGTTGTTCCAGGACTGTCATCTTCTGCCCAATACTGTCGCCTCATATCGTGCGACGCTGGCGGAGCCGCTTCAGGTTTCTTTCGGTGTTGATGTTATTTCTGCCTCATTCCGCAAGCTGTCTCGGGCGTTGTTTCACCTCCAGCCTGCTCATGCGCCTCCTGAGCCGTCCTGGTCTTTGGACCGGGTACTTTTGTTTCTTTCTACTCACCAGTTTGTTGTGGCCCCTTCCGTTCGGGATTTTTTTTCTAAAGCTCTTTTCTTGTTGGCATTGGCCTCTGGGGTCAGGTCGGGGAGCTTCATGCTCTCCTCTGGTGCAGGGGTTTCTGCTCTTTCGGTCCTGGTGGTCCTTTTGTTCGGTGCAGCCGTCTCCTTCTTTTCTGACGAAGAATGAGACAGCTGCGTTTCGGAAAGGGCCTTGGGTTGTTGATGCTTGATTGGTGAGTCCTGGGGTGCATCATGTGATGTCCGGTTACGGCTCTTCACTATTATTTGTGCGCCATGGCTTCAGTGGCCATGGATGCGCTTTGGGTTGACCTGGTTTCCCTTCTTTCCTGTTCCCAGGTTCGGATCTCTCAGGTTGTCCGCACGGTTATTAAGTCTAGCCAGCCTGTGGTTTATCCCCGTGCCCACAACATGCGTAAATTTGCTGCTTTGGCTGCTGTCTTTGGCAACATGTCTTGGGTTGACATTCGGGCACGGGGTTTTTGGAGTTTGAACAAGGTCCTGACAGCTCGCTACCCGGTAAATGTTCCTGTGTCAGGTAGGGCCTGCGTTGCATTGGGTCAGTGGTTGCAGTCAGTTGTCACGACTTCGCGTTGAGGAGTGAGGACGTACCGCCTCTCGGGGAAGTCCCTGTTTTTTCCTTATCTTTGGGTAGTTAGCTCTGGGGAGCCAACGGGGCTCCTCCCAGAAAACCAGCGTTGAATGTAATGAAACGCCATTTTCTGGGTGAGTCCCGGAGGCTCCCTGGCATCCCTCCCTCCGGTCGGCTGTGTTTTTCACGCTTTTTTACATCCAGCCTAAGAACTGAAGGTTGGGTTGCTGGCGGGTGGGTCTGGGGCCCCCTCATTCTCCCTTCTGGGGAGGGGGAGTTGCGCAGACAGTGGCTCGGCGACATGATGATGTCATGTTTGTTTGCTAATTTTTGTTTGGTGAGTTCTGTCCACTTGTTTGGCTTTCGGTCGCAATAGTTTTACCAGAATAGGGGTTTGTTTTTGGGCGCCTTCCTTTCTGGGTGCCTATCCCGGTCGATGGCAGACATAGAATGCTCCCAACTACAAGGGGCTCTCTATAGGCCATTTCTCCTCGTGCCTTTCTAGAGGGGGCCAGGTTCTGGCTCGTGGTCCCCGCTAGGCAAGAACTCCATGCATTGACTGATGCCAGAAAGATATACATATCAATTCAGCCTGGATAGCTCCGAGGAGCCTCTGGGACTCGCCCAGAAAATGATGTTTCATTACATTCAACGCTGGTTTTTTATAAATGCCAAGCATTATCATTTAAACCAAGTTTATTATTATGAATATACTGTGACAAGAACATTTCCACCTTACTTAGCTGGGAAGGGAAACATTTGATTTATGAATCAAGAGATAAAATTTCTTCCACACAGCAAGCTCCTCCTCCTCCGCCTCCTGTGCATCAGAGTAGCCCATCATCAGGTGTGCCACTGCAACGAACTATATCATCAGGACCACCACTCCAACGAACCACTTCATCATCAGACCCTGCCAGTATTATCCGCAACCTTCACACAGAGTATAAAATAGCAGCACTTGCATCAAAGAAACATGGAGATAAAGAACAAGCTATTCACTATATGAAAATTATGAAACAGATGGAGCCAATGCTTAGAGCTGCCGAGAGTGGTCAGGCCGTGGACCTGACCACTTTACCAGGGTCCCCAAGTGCTCCCATACCTAAACCTGTAGCACAGGTAGCACCACCTGTCACACAACCTGCCTCCCATGAACCCAAAATTGAAATAAGTGAGTCATTGTGAAATAGTTTCATGTGTTTTGTAATTACAAGGTTGCACTGTTTTTAGGATTATAGGATTACATTTCAATACTTAGCTCTGCCATACATTAAATAATTTATAATTTCAGGTGCAATACTGTAATTCATTGTGTCAGGAGACAAGCACCCATTTTCTGTGGGGAGCCCCTACGGCTCCCTGGAGCTTATTGGGCTAATGTATGTTATATTAGACCGGGACATTAGCTAAGGAGTTCAGACCTACCAGGGATCAGCGCCAGAACCTGGTCCCTTCAGAGAGGTTACAGGAAGCAATGGTCCTAGAAAACCCTCTTGTGGTTGGGGTTTTCCTTATCTGCCATCGACCAGGGTTAGGCACCCAGAAAGGTAGGCATAACAAAACAAACCCCACATGGTAAAAAACTAAAACATGAAACCGAACAGAGAGGTAGAAACTCCCTACAATCCCAAGGAAACAAGCAAACAAGCAAACATCACACTTTACTGCCGCGCCGATCGTCTGAGCAGTCCTCCCCGCCCCGTGAGGGGGAGGGGGGATCCCCGGACCTCACCACACCGGCTGCCTAGCATCAGTTCGTAAGCTAATGTCAACCGGGACAGACGCTTGCCTGGCCTCAGTTTCCTAGGCGGTGTTTGCCTTTCGTGGCGTTCACTGCCGTGTGTTGTGTTGTGCGGTGGCCAGGTGTTCCTCATCAGTATGTGCTGCATGTGCTTAATTAAGGGCTTCCTTCCCTAAGCGCCCTGTGAGTACTGCCCCTGTGTGATAGGGTTATCTTCCCTGGGGCGTCCGGGAACCATTCCCATGGAGGTTCTTGCTGCTCGGCATTTGCCTTGCCCTGGGGCCAGCTGGGGCTTGGGGCCCTTGTTTGGCCCTGGGTAGGGACTGGTATTGTACTGGTTAGGGCGTCAAGGTGTTGCGCGACCTGCTACCTACGCGGCAGCCGGTTCCTGTTGCCTCTAAGGACGGTGTACTTTTGCGGGGTTTTTCTTTTGTTCTTATTTTCATTTGCCTGGTGGGGGGTCTGCCTAGTGTGGCTATAGTTCCACTGGTAGTGTTTGGTGGCCCTCTGCTAGGCCCCTGTGATTGTACTCGTCGCAGGGATTTTCAGTGTTGTCCTCTACCCCCTTGTTAGTTTTGGGTTTTAACCGGTTAGCAACACTTTGCCCGGGCTTCCCATAGTTGTTACCCTACGGGCCCTGGAAAACCCCGTCGGGGCTCGGTGGACCATTGAATGTGTTTTCCGGGTTCCAACCCATCTTGTACGGGTTCGTTGGTTGCTGTGCCCTTGTCTCCGGGTGACAGTCGCCACTTTTACCTCCATCATGTTGCCTGTTGGGTCAATGACACCTTGACCCGGAATCTTGCGAGAGATATTCTTTGGTTGTTCTCCAGTACTCTCCTGATGTTATTACTGTTCAGAGTACAGGCGGCATCTGTGTTGCAAGCTAGGTTAGGTTGCTGCAACACGCTAGGTTGGTTTCCCACTTGGATGCCCAAAGGCCGCCCCCGTTTTGGTTAGGTGCTGTTCGCCCCTTTCCCTCCCTGTTTGCGGCTCCGGACCGTTTGCGGGTTTCGGGGTCGGGCGGGGTTTAGTTGGGGCCGAGACTCGGGCGGTTTCGGGGGCTGCCCCGTTCGGGTTGGGGACGGAGGTTTTCGAGCCTGTTCCACCTGCCAAGGCTTCTGGGTCTTACCAGCGGCCCTTTCTTGCTGCATTTCCCATGGACTCTAACTTTTCTTAAAGGGCGGAGGGCTTAAAGGACGGCTCTGCCCCAGGGCCTCTGTTGCCGGTTCCCGGGGCTGTGGGGAATGCCTGCTAGCATTTCTGGGGCTGTTTGCTTCTCCCTGGGTTTTCTGCTTCTAAGAGGAGTTTTTCGCCCATCGAGTCTGGTTCCTTCCCACTTTTGCTGGCATGTTTTCGTATCTTTTGTGTTGGTCACAACTCCCTGTTCTGGTGGCCATTTTCTTCTGCCGGTTTCCTGGCGTGACCACCACGGCGGCGTTGCGGTTTGTTTACATGCGCCTGGATGTGCAAGCGAGCGTCTTGGGTGAGTTTTTTCACCTTTTTCAGGGTTTTTTCTCCTGTTGTCGTTTCTTTGCTTTTCTGGTGTTTCCTGCCCCTCTTTTATTCCTCTGGGAATGTTTGGGTGTTGATTTTACACCAGGTTTTTTGTTTTGGCTGTTTTGGGTCTGGGCTCAGTGTCCCTGTCTGTTTATGCTTGCTCCACACCGTGTCCCTCGGTTTTTAGTCTGTTTTGGCCATTTCCCTGGGGGTTATGTCTGGAGGCTGTGCTTTGCCTTTCTGTGGTGTATCTCCGCCGGCAAATGTGGTGGTTTGGGCTCCCCCAGGTTCGATTCCGGGTTCCTTTAGGTTCTTGGCACGTGTTGTGGTCGTGCCGGGGCTTTGGGCTTTGTTGTCGAGATTGCCTTTTGAAGCAGTTTTATGCCTTCTTCGCCTGGCTGGCGTGGTGCTCTCTGCCCACTGGTCGGCGGCTTGTGATTTTCTTTTCAAGTGTATGTGTGTGTATATGTACTTTTTCTTTCGGTAGGGGCTCTGTTCCCTTTGGTGTTGAGGGGACGCTGGGAGAGCAGCTTGCTCTGTTGACTCTCGCTTGGTCTCGCAGTTAGTGGGCGTTTTTGGTTGTTTTCCGGATCTGGTGGCGGCTGATGGCTTCTCCCCCCTTTGGGGGGGTTCAGGGCTGGCGGGGTGGGCTTCTTCCCCTGCGCTTCGTCATGTCATCTTAGTGGGTGCGTTGGACGTGGTCGATCTGCCCCATCCTTCCAGGGTTCCCGTCTGCTCTATGCAGACACGGGCCTGGCGGATCTGTGGATTTTCTGGACTTGTTCAGTCTGCGCCCTGGATTCTATGCCCTTATCGGAGGACTGTTGTCTCCAGTCCGGCTTTTGTTGGGGCCGGGTACCTGGATGGTGGCCCTGGACCTCCAGGTCACTTTATGGCACGTTCCTCTCCAGGTTTTCGGGACTGGCACAGTTGGTGGTAGGGCTTCAGGCTTGCCGCTTTTGTTGCCTTCCCTATTTTGTAATTGGCATTTGGTGTATTTACGCATCTTTACCTGATCTTGGTGCCCTGTCTGAGTCTGCTTGGGATTCGGTGTCTGGCCTACCTCGACGACTGGCTGGTGTGGGCTCCCAGTCAGTCCGCTTGTCTGCTTGCCAGGGGTGTGGTTCTTTCCAGATCGCCGGGTTCAGTTTCCTGGTGATCTGGAGGCCGTTCCATCTATTTCCGTCCCGGGTTCGGACCTGGCTGGGTCTTGTTTAGGGCTCTTGGGCCGCTCCTTGTCTTTCCATCCAGAAGTGTTGCTGCGGCTGTGGTCCCGCCTTCGGCTGTTCATGAGGGGGTCCCGGGTTGCTCAGCAGTTGCTCGACCAGTTATGTGGGAGTCTGAACCTCGACGTGCTGGTCTGCCTGCGGGGTCGGGTTTGGCTTCGGCATCTGTTTGGTTCCTTCGGAGACTCCCCTTCCGCCTCTCTTGCAATCGTTGGGTTCGTTCCTCCGGGGATCTTGTGTTGGTGCTGTGTCACCAACTTCCTCTAAGGGGTTTTCGGGGTCCCGTGCCTTGGCACCTCCCCGAGCCTTCACTCGATGTGTTCACGGACGGGTCATCTCTCGGCTGGGGCTTTGTGACCAGTGCTCACCAGGTCGGCCGGGGATGGTGGGGTCTATCCGTCCATTTGGTTCACAGCACGGTTTGGAAGTTCGTGGCTGTCTGGTTTGCGCTTCGGAGGTTTCAGGTCACTCGGTGCTCTACTATCCAGCTCCATTTGGACTGTTTTCTGGCGGTTCTTTGTCGGAACCACAGGGTTTCTCTTAGGTGTTTGACCTTTGGGGTTGGTCCCTTCGAGTGGCTTGTTTGCTGGATTCTCCAGGTCTATCTAACTGTGAGTTTCATGTCCGGGGTGTGTCCTACGTCTAGGCGGACAGCCTGTCTTGGTTCATTCCTATGTTCGCGGATTGGCCAGTCATCACCGACTTGTTTCGTTGGCTCTGCCGGACGTATGGACTCCTGGCCATGGACATCTTCGTGTCGTCGTGATCTAGACGGGACTGGTCGAGGTGGGGGTATCTGTTCCTCTTCTCCCGGTCCAGTTGTTGCTTCGGGCTCTGGCTCGGTTGGAGTTCATTCCCAAGGAGAGTAGTCCTCATGGTCCCTTGGTGGCTGGCCCAGCTTTATTTTCAGACGCTGCTTGATAGGTGTCCGAACCCGGGGCGTTTTCCTGTGGCTCAGCCTCTTTCGGCAGGTCGGACTGGTCCTGTATGTGATTGGTTCAGCCTTCTCCTAGGCTCTTCGCGTCTGGTATTTTGATGCGGGTATCACCATCTCTATGGTGATCAGGTGGCTTCGTTGATGGTGTCCCACCTGCGAGCTTCGTCTCGGCGACAGTATAACGTTCCTGACGTTTCTTTGCACCTTTTTCTTGTTCTTCGTAGGTTGTCTTCTCTTTTGCATCGGGTTGTCTTGTCCTTTCTTGAGTTTTCAGGACTAGTTATTTGATGTTTCTTACTGTCACCTCGTTTTATGTGGCGCTGGCGGAGCTGCTCTGGCTTGCGTTCGGGGTGGATGTCACATCTGCCCCGTTCCGTACGCTTTCTCGTTTTTTGTTTCACCTATGGCTTGCTCATGCGTCGCCTAAACCATCCTGGTCCTTGATCAGGGTGCCCTCTTATCTTCTCCTCAGTTTGTGGTAGTCCCTTCGGTTCAAGTTTGGTTTTCATAGGCCATATTTTGTTGGCATGGGCCTCTGTGGGTCTGGTCGGGGAGCTTCCACCTCTTCCGGTGCAGAGGTTTCTGCTCTTTGGTACTGGTGGCAGGTTAGTACGTTTGCAGCCATTCTCCATTCTTCTGGCGATGGTTGAGACGGTTGCTTTCCAGAGGGGTCCTTGGGTTATTGATGCTTGATTGGTTTGGCCGGGGGTGCGTCCTTTGTTGTCCGGTTGCACCTTTTTGCCGTTACCTGCGTACCGTGTCTGGGGATGCGCTTTAGGTTGATCCGGTTCCCCACGTTCCCTGTTTCAGAGCTTGGGTCTCCCAGGTCGTCTGCAGAGTTTTTAAGTCTTCCAGCCGGCGGTCTATCCTTGCGCCAGTGTTGTTCGGACGTTTGCAGCTTTCGCTGCTGTGTTGGTGACGTCTAGGGCTCATTTTGGGTGCAAGGATCTGAGGGTCGCACAGGTTCCGGGCTGCCCGTTCTTTATGCGCGTGTCTGCTCCTGTGCGTTCATGTTGCCATGGGTCACAGGTTTCAGACTGCTGTCTCGGCTTCGCGTTGCGGAGTTTGTGGCGGCCGCTTCCCGGGTCAGCCCTTTCTTTTGCTTCTCTTTGGGTATGAAGCTCCAGGTAGCCGTAGGGGCTCCCCACAGAAAACCAGAGTTGAATGTAATAAAACGCCATTTTCTGGGTGAGCCCCGGAGGCTCCCTGGCAACCCTCCCTCAAATCGGTCGGCGGTTTTTTCGCATTGGTTGGAGCTTAGCTTCTGAACTGATGCTAGGAAGCCAGTGTGGTGAGGTCCGGGGCTCCCCCCTCCCCCTCTCGGGGCAGGGAGTGCTGCGCGGATGATCGGCGCGATAGTAAAGTGTGATGTTTGCTTGTTTCCTTGGGATTGTAGGGAGTTTCTACCTCTCTGTTCGGTTTTATGTTATAGTTTTTTACCACGTGGGGTGTGTTTTGTTATGCCTACCTTTCTGGGTGCCTAACCCCGGTCGATGGCAAATAAGGAAAACCCCAACCACAAGGTTTTCCAGGGCCATTGCTCCCTGAAACCTCTCTGAAGGGGCCAGGTTCTGGCGCTGGTCCCTGGTAGGTCTGAACTCGTTAGCTAATGTCCCGGTCTAATATAACATACATTAGCCCGATAAGCTCCAGGGAGCCATAGGGGCTCGCCCAGAAAATGGCGTTTCATTACATTCAACGTTGGTTTTATACATATACTGTAGTGCATGTTAGGCTTATATTGAGGTCCACACCAGGGTCGAATAACTTGCCATCCTCTGGATGCAACCCCCACAACAAGCTGACTAACTCATGGGTACCTGTTTACTTCTAGGTGGACAGGAATATTGGGTGATAGAAAACATGACCTACCATTTCTGTTTTGCCTGGGATTCAAACCCAGATTTCTTGATTGAGTGTTGATAACAAACTCAACTGTACTACTGGGACCATCAACAACCATCCTGCCCTTAACAAATAATATACTATACAGTGCTACCTCCATTTTCTAATTTAATTCGTTCCCAGAGACAGTTCGAAAACCGAAACGAATTTTCCCATAAGAAATAATGTAAATTGAATTAATTCGTTCCACCCCCAGAAATATTAAGTTAAAATACATTTTATACCTACTACTACTTATACTTGTCCATACTGTAGTACAAAATATATCTTATTTTAAAGGGGCAATCCGAGTGAAGTGCTGAGTGGACAGCACTTCAGATTCGTAGTCCTGAGGTTCCGGGATCGATCCCTGGTGGAGGCGGAAACAAATGGGCAGAGTTTCTTTCACCCTGATACACCTGTTACCTAGCAGTAAATAGGTACCTGGGAGTTAGACAGTTGTTACGGGCTGCTTCCTGGGGCTGTGTAACAAAAAGGAGGCCTGTTCTAGGACCGGGCCACGGGGGACGCTAAGCCCTGAAATCATCTCAAGATAACCTCAAGATATCTTTATTGAGGATTCTTGTTGGCGTATGGAAGATGGTGAAGAGGAAAGGTGTTAGTGTTTGGAAGGGGAGTCCCCCTCCATTATAACATCAGGCAGTGATGACATTTCTGGGGTACTCTCTCTCTCTCTCTTTATGTTTTGCAGGCATATCACTAGGATCTGGTTGTGGCTACTGCTTGCTTTTCTCACTAAAAACCTCTCTAGCGACACTTGTTTTTCCCTACATTGCAACACTTATCTGAAATGAGACATCATATTGTCATTTAAAAAGATTAGCACAACGGCCTGTTACAACTTTATCTGGGTGAGACTTTTTAGCAAAACTTTGCAGTTCTTCCCATATTGTATACCATTTCTTAATTGTTGAGGAAGGGACATCCTCTATAGCCTGCTCCTCCCATGAAGAAATTTCCTCAGCTGCCTCTTGTTGCTGCTCCTTTTGAAGGGCTAGGAGTTTGTCGGTGGTCGGTTCTTCACTGTGTTCTTCCACCAACTCCTCCACATCAGCACCATCCAACTCCAAGCCCAATTTCAGGCCCAGAGAAACAATTTTCTCAACAAGAGTCACTGCAGGTTTAGGCTCAAATCCCTCAAAGTCTCGATCTGCAAAACATTCTGGCCACAATTTTCTCCAGCTAGAGGTCATGGTTCTTAGTCACTTCTTCCCAGGCTTTGTCTATGAGGTGACTATCTTTGTCTATCACTCAGAATGTGATAATGTTTTTTCCAGAACTCTTTGAGGGTGAGGTTTGTGGCATCAGTCACTTGGATACAGTTCCAGAAAACTGCCCTGCCATAAACTTTTTCTAAACTGGAAATGATTTTCTGGTCCATACAATGAATTAGAGGAGTGGTGTTGGGAGGAAGGAATTTTATTGTAGCAAAACTAAATTCCTCTGACAATGAGCAGGAGCATTGTCGAGGAAAAGCAGGGCCTTGAGTGGCAAATTTTTCTCCTGCAGATATTTTCTGTGGGGTACCCCAGAGGCTCCCCCGGAGCTATCCAGGGTGATATGAATATATTAGATTTCTGGCATCCGTCAATGTGCATGAAGTATTAGGCCTACTGCAGACCACGAGCCAGAACCTGGCCCCCGTCCCCTCCCCGTTGCCTTGGGATCTACCTCCGCTGTATCTTTTGCTGCTCAGTGATTGACCACCCTTGGAGTCAGCTGGGGTTTCTGTTTTCCCCTGTTTGTCTCTGTGTAGGGGTTAGTTTCGTTACTGGTAGGGGCGCACGGTACTGTGCAGCTAGTTATCACCTCACATAGTGGCTGGCTTTGTTCCGCCTGGCTACATTGTCCTCTTGCGGGGATTTTCTTTTCTTTTTGTGTAGCTGCCTGGTGGGGAAGAGGGCCTGCCCTTGGTTGGTCATACCCCATTGTTGTTAGTTGGGTCTCTGCTAGGCCCCTCTAAAGTGTACACGCCTCCGGGGTTGAGCTTTAGCAGTTTGGTTGGTACCTTTGGACGCCAGTTAGCAGTACCCTACCTGGGCTTCCCTTAGCGGAATATCACAACTAAGGGCCCTGGGAAACCCCATGGGGGGCTCTGTGATCCAATGGGTGCAATCCCCGAGTCTCCCTCTTGCTTCGTGCAAGTGGGAAGGTTGCTCTGTCCCCTTGTCTCGGTGTGGCAATCACCAGTTGTTCCTCCGCCATGCTGCCTGTAGGGTCTGTGATGCTTTCGACCCGGAATCATGCGAGTTTTGTTCCTTGTACGTACTCCAATTTACTCAATCTACAGATGATCATATGCAGGCAGCTGAAGCATTGCATGCTATGTTCCGGTTGCTGCAACGCGATAGGTTGGTTACTTTCCCAGATGCCCTGAGACTGTCCCGCTTTGGCTATAGGGACCCGGACTTGAGGGTGTTAGTCGCTTCGACTTTGGCTCCGTCCCTTGTCCTTTTCCTTCTGTTGTGTGTCCCGGTCCTCCCCCATTGCTTTCGGGTCTGAAACGTCTCAGGGTTTCGGAATCGGGGCAAGGTTTAGTTGGTGTTGAGACTCGGGCAGTTTCAGGGGAAGTCCTGTTTCTGGGTGGCAGCGGAGGCATTCGAGCCTGGTCCTCCAGCTGAAGCTTCTGGGGCTGACCAGTGGGCCCCCTTCGTTCCTGCTCTTTCGGCGTCTCCTACTTTTTCTTTAGAGGAATGGAGTACAGTTCGGCTCCGGGTCCTCGGGGTGAGGTTCCTGGGGCGGGGAAAGGGTTGACTTGGGGCCTCGGGCCCCGTTAAACCCTGCCTGGGTTTTTGTACCCTCGGAACGGGCCTTGGTGTTACAAGGAGTGGGGTTCTCTTATTCTCCCTCGTGCGAATTGGATTTGGCGTCTACCCCTCCCCGGGGTTCGGTTCTGTGAACCCGTGGGTTCCTTGGTCCCGCCTTTCTGGGGGTTTTCGGCTTCCTGCATCCCGCCCCATGAGGTTTGGGAGGCCATAGTAATTGCCTAAGTGTAATTACCTAAGTGTAGTTACAGGACGAGAGCTACGCTCATGGTGTCCCGTCTTCCCGGCACTCTTTGTCATATAACGCTTTGAAACTACTGACGGTCTTGGCCTCCACCACCTTCTCACCTACCTTGTTCCAACCGTCTACCACTCCGTTTCCGAAAGTGAATTTTCTTATATTTCTTCGGCATCTGTGTTTAGCTAGTTTATATCTATGACCTCTTGTTCTTAAAGTTCCAGGTCTCAGGAAATCTTCCCTATCGATTTTATCAATTCCTGTTACTATTTTGTATGTAGTGATCATATCACCTCTTTTTCTTCTGTCTTCTAGTTTTGGCATATTTAATGCCTCTAACCTCTCCTTGTAGCTCTTGCCCTTCAGTTCTGGGAGCCACTTAGTAGCATGTCTTTGGACCTTTTCCAGTTTGTTGATGTGCTTCTTAAGATATGGGCACCACACAACCGCTGCATATTCTAGCTTTGGCCTAACAAAAGTTGTGAACAATTTCTTTAGTATATCGCCATCCATGTATTTAAAAGCAATTCTGAAGTTAGAAAGCATAGCATAGGCTCCTCGCACAATATTCTTTATGTGGTCCTCAGGTGATAGTTTTCTATCTAGAACCACCCTAGATCTCTTTCTTTATCAGAATTCTTTAAAGATTTCTGACATAATATATAGGTTGTGTGGGGTCTATGTTCTCCTATTCCACATTCCATAACATGGCATTTATTAACATTAAATTCCATTTGCCAAGTGGTGCTCCAGATACTTATTTTGTCCAGGTCATCATAGTGGTTTACCTCCTGTTTGACCCGGATTACGCCTTCCTAATAGATCTTAATAGACTTGTCCTGTCCGAACCTGTGGTTTTTGCCCCTTCTTTCGGATGACCACTTTGTCCCAGGTTCGTCTTCTGTTGGAACCGGGTGCTTGGACGGTGTCCCTGGACCTCAAGGATTTGTATTGGCACGTCCTGGTTCATCCGGGGTTCAGGGATGGACTTGGTTTTGTGGTGGGGCGTCAGGGTTTCTGCTTTCGTTGCCTTCCATTCGGCTTGAATCTGGCGCCTCTCATTTTCACATGCTTTACCTGTGTCATGGTGGCCCGTCTGCGTCTTTTAGGTGTTTGGGTTCTGGCTTACCTTGATGGCTGGTCTGCGTGTCTGCTTGCCAGGGATTTGGTTCTTTCCTGGCTCGCCGGGTTCAGGTTCCTGGTGAACTGGCGGGAGTCCCATCTGGTTCCCTCTCGGGTTTGGTCTTGGCTGGATCTTGTGTGGGACGCTCGGACTGCTTCCTTGTCTCTTCCTCTGGAGGCTCTGCTTCGGCCGAGTTCCCGCCTTTGCCCTGTTTTTGAGGGGCTCCCGGGTAATGCAGGGGTTGCTCGAGAGAGTGTGTGGGAGCCTGAATTTTGCCATGTTAGTCTACCTGCCGGGTCGGGTTTGTCTTCGTCAGCTGTTCTGGTTCCTTCGAGAACAGCCCTTCCGCCTCTCTCACGACCTCTGGGTTCGGCCGCCTGGGGGCTTTGCGTCGGTTGCTGCATTGAGGGTCTTCCTCTTAGGGTTTTTCGGGATTCAGTACCTTGGCACCTACCCGAGCCCTTGCTCGATGTGTTCATGGACATGTCTCTTAGCTGGGGCTTTCTGACCAGTGCTCACCGGGCCGGCCAGGGACGGTGGGGTACGTCCTTCAGTTGGGCTCAGAGCACGGTGCGGGAGTTCGTGGCTGTGTGGATGTCGCCCTGGAGGGTTCGGGTCTCTCACGAATCAACGTTCAGGCTCTATTTAGACTGTTCCCGGGTGGTTCATTGCCTGAACCAAGGGGGTTCGATGCTGTCCTTGGCTCTTTGGGGCTGGTTGCTTTGGGTGACTCGTCATCTGAGTTCTCGGGGTTTGGCTCTCCTGGTGGTCCATGTTTGGGGGATGTCCAATGTCCTGGCTAATGGCCTGTCCCGGTTCATTCCCTGTCCACAGAATGGACGGTCAACGCCGACTCATTCAGTTGGCTGTGCCAGATGTTCGGGCCTCAGGAAGTGGACCTCTTTGCATCGGCGTGGTTGAGGAGTCTTTCGATAGCGCCCTACCACGACTGCGAGGCCGTTGGGATTGATGCCTTCAGGCAGGACTAGGCGAGGTGGGCTTACCTGTACCTCTTTTCCCCCTGGTTCAGCTGTTGCTCCAGGTCCTGGCTCGCTTCGAGACTTACCAGGGGAGAGTTTTCCTTCTGGCTCCTTGGTGGCTGGCCCAGCCTTGGTTTCAGGCACTGTTTGCTCAGTGTCCGAACCCGAGGGTCTTCCCGCGGCTCCGCTTCTTTCAACAGATCGGTTCGGCCTGGTACGTGGCTGGTTCGCTTTTCTCCTCGAGTCTTGGCATTTGGTTTTTCTGACTCGAGTCTATCATCACTTGTATGGTGATCAGGTGGCTTCATTGATGGTTTCATACCTGCGTCCTTTGTCTCGGTGGCAGTATGAAGTTTCCTGGAGGCCCTTCCATTTTTCCTATCAATGCGTAGGTATACTTCGGTCTCTGATAGGGTTGTCTTGTCCTTCCTTTCATGGTCGTTCCAGGACCGCTATCTTATGCCGAATATTGTCACCTGTTATCGTGCGGTGCTGGCGGACTTGCTGCAGCTTGCGTTCAATATCGATGTTACTTCTGCTCCATTCCGCAAGCTGCCTTGTGCATTCTTTCACCTCCGGCCTGCTCATGCGCCGCCTGAGCTGTCCTGGACATTAGACCGGGTGCTCTCATTTCTCTCCTCTTCTCGGTTTGTAGTGGCCTCTTCGGTTCATGATTGTTTTTCTAAGGCTCTTTTTTTTTTTTTCCTCTTGGCATTGGCCTCAGGGGTTTGGGTCGGGTAGCTTCATGCTCTCCTCCGGCACAGGGGTTTCTGCTCTTTTGGTCCTGGTGGTTGGTTTGTTCGTATGCAGCCGTCTTTTCTGTCAAAGAATGAGGCTGCTGCTTTCCAGAGGGGTCCTTGGGTTGTTGATGCTTGGTTGGTCAGACCAGGTGTGCATCATGTATTGTGTCCGGATGTGGCTCTCCGCCGTTATTTGCACGCCATGGCTTCGGAGGCCGGGGATGAGCTTTGGGTTGACACGGTTTTCTTTCTTCCCTGTTCCAGGGCTCAGCCCTCCCAGCAGATAACTCACAGGGTTATGAAGGCTAGCCAACCTGTGGTCTATCCTTGTGCCCACGACGTTCGTAAGTTTGCTGCTTTGGCTGCCATCTCCGGTAACATGTCTTGGATTGACATTCAGGCACGGGGTTTTTGGAGGTCGAACAGGGTCCTGGCCGCTCGCTACCTTGTCAGTGTCCCTGGGCATCGTAGGGCCTGTGTCGCATTTAGGTCGGTTGTTGCAGCCAGTTGTCTCGACTTCAAGTTGAAGAGCGAGGACCGACCGCCTCCAGGGTGAGTCCTCATTTTGTTTTTGTCTTTGAGTATGGTCAAGGTTCACCCCCTTCCTACCTGTGGTTGGGGTTGCTCCCACGGGTCTTAGCCCCTCAGTTCCTGGCGCCACTGTTCGCCCTGGGGCTCCCCCAGTCGGCCAAGGGCTGGCCTTGTACACCCCTAGCGAGTGAGGAGGTTCAAGCCTCCTATAACTCACCTGAACCTGTCCGTCCTGACACTGGAAGGTTCTCTCTTTAATATCTGGTCTGCTCAGGTCGCCAGCTGGGTGTTTATACTCGTGTCCCAGCAACACGTCAGTGGTCTTATTGGTTATCTTAATTAAGGATGCAATGTCTCGTGCAGTACTAGGTGTCATTAATGGTCTCACTCATAAATATAGCCCTAGAGAATGGAGGCTTACTTAAACTCATCAGTTAGTTTAAAAGTTTACTGAAGAAATTGTATTTATATACATATAAATTGCATAAGGAAATGTCTGTAAGTGGATATCGTCCGATGTCGGCAACACTCCTCATGACACGTCTCTGGCAACACGGTCAGCTGACTGGATCCACCCGTCAGGCGGCGGGACACACCTCTCGCCTTTGGCAACACGATCAGCTGACGGCTCCAACTGTCAGGCGGCGGGACACACCCACCCCTCTGGCAACACGATCAGCTGGGCATTGCAAAGTTCATTGCTGGCTCCTTGCAAACCAGCTACTACCTCCAGAATCACTAACATCACCGCATCAACACATTTATATTCCACCACCATCAAGCCTATATGAGCTCTTGGCTCCTAGCCTAACACTCTGTCACTTAGACAATAAAATGATAAGTAGAAATGTTCACAATATATAAAATACACTAGCTTGCCTAGACCAAAGGGGTAAAGGAAGGGACAATTATCTACTTTACTTCATTCCAACCACGAAGCCGACTCGTCCTCTGTTGAGGTTCCTGGTCCTGACTTCTGGTCTCCTGACGATCAGTTCCCACACACACAGGTTCCTCCGTCTTCGCCGTACTCACTCCCGACAAGTACTGCCTTCCTCCTCCTCTTCTCCGGGGTACTGGAATCAGGTACCTCCATCGTCGTCCTCCACTCTCACTGGCACTGCCGATCCTTGCAGTCCAGCACAGTTCCCATCGCCTCACTGCCAGTAGATTCGGCCCAGCCGTAGCTTTTCGCTTGATGTGTATAACGTGGTCCTCTGGGCGTCCCAGACGTCACCAGCCCAACGTTCCCTCTGCTGCAGACTCTTGATAGAGCGCTTGGCGCTCTAATCCAGCCCGTCCTTGCTTCTGGGCACTCCACGGAAGTTGGATGGCCTCCCAGACTGTCTGCAGTATCGAAGCGAAGCTTAAATTTACTGGTAAGGGCTCTCTAGCCTCTAGATCCGGAGCTCACCCGAGCGCATCCTCACTCTAGGGCGGCTCGTGACGTACTCTCTCCTGCCCAGGCACCAGCCGCCCCGAGAGCCCTCCGCCTCGTGACGTCACACCGCCCGAGGGCTCTCGTCACTGGTCACTTCTGGCACGTGACCTCACCTGGCCAATCAGGTACCGGGAAGCGCCACGACGTCTCGGCGGGAAACAGGATGGCTCGGTGCTGTCTTGTGCCCCAAAAGGCGTAAGCCCCTTGCATTATCAAACTTAACTGGCCATTTTACAGCCAGCTTAATCACGCTCCATTCTTTCCCCACACAGGAACGTGTTCCCTGAACATCAGAGAATACTCAGGTGACAGAGATATAACTCTTCTAAGCTGGAAAGGAAAAAATATAGGGGTGGGACACTGTCACAGTACTGTACTTAGCTCTGGGAAGCCAATAGGGCTCCTCCCAGAAAACCAGCGTTGAATGTAATGAAATGCCACTTTCTGGGTGAGACCCGGAGGCTCCCCAAAATCCCTCCCTCCCTCCAGTTGGCGGTTTTTCGTATCCAGTCTTAAGAACTGGAGAATGGGTAGCCGGCAGGAAGATCTGAAGTTCCCCCTTCCTGCCTCCCGGGGAGAGGGGGGGGTTGCGCAGACAGCTGCGCTGCAACGTGGTGATGTGCTGGTTTGTTTTCATTTGGGGAGTTCTATCCACTCATTCGGCTCTTTGTAGCAATGTTTTCACCAGAATAGGGGGTTTGTTTTGAGGTGCATACCCTTCTGGGTGCTTGACCCGGTCGATGGCAGACAGAGAATGCTGCCAACCCCACGGAAGGCCATTGCCATCTTACAGATACAGGCCATTCTATAGGGTGGCCATTCTATAGCCCAGCCATTTAATGGCCATTCTATAGGTTGGCCATTTAATGGTCATTCTATAAGCCATTGCTCCTCGTGCCTCTCTGAGGGGGCCAGGTTCTGGCTCGTGGTCCCCAGTAGGCCTAAAACTCCATACACATTGATGCCAGAAATCTAATATATCCATATCAGCCTGGATAGCTCCTGAGAGCCTCCCACCCAGAAAATGGCGTTTCATTACATTCAACGCTGATTTTATGTAATACACGAGGACATGAGATGTATCTGTAGTGTGCACATAAATTTTCTTGCCATAATTTATTGGATTTCAAACCTGGATTAAAATGTGTGTGATCTTGTCTTATCAATTTTAGATAAGGCACTCCTTGAGCCTCCAACTGGCACTCCAGTAGAATCGGCATGTCCAGTAGGGAATAGTGACTCCCCTGCATCCACAGGACCACCACCCCCAGCCACAGTGCTGGAGGCTCTTGAACAACGTTTAGTAAAGTACACCGAACAACGGGATAAAGCAAAGGTGAGTGAGATGTTGCTTCTTGTGTGGTAAAAAAGAGCTTTTAAGAGTACAATGTATTTTTTTATGACAGTTATTAAAGAAAAAATATTTGTTTTAGAGAATATATTTAAAGAAATGTGCACTTCAGTAATTATATTTTTTTAATAAAATTCAAGGTAATTAGGTGATGGTAAAAGCTGAACATAAAAGATTAAATACTGTATAAGGATAGTTTATACATGTAGAGTTTGGTACTTAAGGATCAAGTGTAACATTCTATATGAGGTCAACCCATCCTCCTTTGTAGATAGTACTTGTTGTAACTATGTGGACCATCATTTATTCTTGAAGAGAGAGTGTATAATTTGTAAGTTTTTTGAGAGCAGAAGACATGGAATAGCAATAGAAGGCAGATGTAAAAACAAGTTTGCAATGGGAGGTTGATTCAATCTTAGATATGAGATCAGGTGTACTGATCAGATAAACAGCTCTTCTCTGAATTAAAGAATTTTGATAATGAGAGGAGGTAAGAGAGCAGTTTTCTAGGCAGTGCCATAAGACTTGTGGAGCCAAATTAAGATGTGATATACTGTCTCCACTCGATCATCCGGACTATATGGGAAGGACCCCCAGCCGGATTATCACATTTTTCGGATAATGGTACTTTTTCACCTACGAGTCCAAAAGTGACCATTTCCAACTATTTTTATACTACAAACAACTTAATTTGAATTGCCTTGCCACATATAATTATTAAAAATTCAACTAGAAACCTCAATTTACCTTGTTGGTCTTCGTCTTCTTGATTGATGCCACACATTTTGAAGTTAAGAATTTTTAACAATTTATGTAACCTATACTAACACAACACTAAAATTAACACTTAAAATTACTGTACAGTTCATTACGAAAAGTTAATTTTGACTGCCAGCTGCTGAAGCCTCACTGGTTGAAGGCATTTGGGTTGCCTGTGAGGCCTCACTTGTTGAAGCGCTTGCATGCGCCTCACTTGTTGAAGGCGCTTGGCTTGCCTGTGGCGCCTCACTTGTTGAAGGTGCTTGGCTTGCCTGTGGCGCCTCACTTGTTGAAGGCGCTTGGCTTGCCTGTGGTGCCTCACTTGTTGAAAGCGCTTGGCTTGCCTGTGGTGCCTCACTTGTTGAAGGCGCTTGGCTAGCCTGTGGCGCCTCACTTGTTGAAGGCATTTGGCTGCCTGTGATGCCTCACTGGTTGAACAACACATAACTTGTCTTTAATTGCTAGGACAACCTTCTTCCTCTTAACACCTCCAGAACGAGTGATGCTGCTGCCAGACATAGTCTTGGCCAAAAATGTTTAAAGTTACTATGAAAATAAAAAAGTTATTTAAAAAAATATTTCACAAATGGCGCAGCACTGTGTATAACATGAGGGACAGACGCACATGGGTTGACCAGTGTTGGACGGGTCCACTTGGGGTGGGGCAGCTATAGCACGTTACGTGGGCCGCCAGGAGGAAAAAAAACTCACAATATTTTTGAAGGAAACTTCAGCCTGTGCACATTGCTTTTAGGAAACTTATTTATTTGTTATTACATAATTACTAGTACTTATTTCATTTGTTTTGGCTATGATTAATTGTTCTAAAATTAATGGTAATTCCTGTACCCAGGTGGTCCCTCCCGATGCTCCCCTCCCACTCTCCCGACACCACCCACCTACCCCACCCCCTCCTCCACCATGCGTCTAGAGCCACAGATGGGATTAATACAGTATGGCCGAATTTTCATCCAGCCAAACCAGCTTTTATCCAGTTCCTGTGGCCATTTTGGCCAGATATTGTGATAACTTTATCCGATCACGATTTTGGCCATATAAGGGCGTTTTCCGGATGTTTAAATCCCGGATAATCGCGGGGTTACAGTATGCTTAACCACTGTGATGCGCCGAGTTTATTGTGACATTCCCCCTGTGAGTATGAAGTCAAGTGTTCCCCAAAAATAATTTTTTGTTTGTAAAATGATAAATTCCCTTCCCTGATCATGTCTGTGTAAAAATAAATACCAAATTCCACTTAGTTTAGCTATGGGGACGTGGACAAAGTGCGCCGTGATGTCATCAGGGGCTGGTCGCCGGTGTGTGAAGCTCCCAGAGGTGGTCCCTCGGGCCATTCAAGCACTGCGAGTTGCCACAAATATATGTTCAATTATTTGTTCTATGTATTTCCAATGTAGTTTTATTTGTTTTGTTTTGTTTTTTATTGTATATAATGCATATTTGTCTTTTACAATACTGTATGTATACAGTAGAACGTTCATAATGTTCCATTGAACTGTGATACTTGTGTCAGTAATGTGTCCATAATAAATGTTTATTGTCTTAATATTACATGTTAAAAATTCACTGAAGTTACAATATGTACTGTTTCACACACTACACAGTAACACTGTATTACACATTCAGTACCTAGGAAGTGAGTAATAATCAACGAAGTAGTCCATGGTACACAGCGTGACTTCGCTCTCATTGCACTAGGTACAGATAGATTTTCGCTTCTTGTTTCTTTGTTCTGTGTGTTTGCAAATAATGCACTCACGTACACCTATGGCTTTAGTATTTGTAGGTGGTATGTAGCCAAACTAGTAAAGCATAAGCTAGTCTTGAAAAGATTATAGGAAAAGATCAATTTATAAGGTAGTCTTGAAAAGATCGCTTTGTAAGGTCCCACACTGGTAGAGATTCAGTCATTCTCAAAGAGTGTCTGTCAATCTGGAAGATTACACCATTCTCGAAGAGTGTCAGTCAATCTGGAAGAGATTCAGGCATTCTGGAAGAAATTCAGCTATTCTTGAAAATATCTATGGAAAACACCATCATGGTAGCTGCTAGCACTGTTCATCTATGGTACTTGTATCAGATGTATCATCACTGAAGATATGGCTGCCTCTCTCTGGAGGTCCTAAGAGTCCATTTCGTACACAACCTACCCCGCGCATATTTTGAATGGGTACCAAATATTCAAAAGGTGTTTTCTCGGTTGGCGCAGTTTCTAACCGACCCGAGTTTTCTCGGTTGGCGCAGCACAGTGGCTAAACCCATTGGGCTCTTTATTCTGAAATGACCCATGGATGAAAGTACTTACTAATGAATGAATAAGTTTGTATAAAACAGTAAAGGACTCTGTTTATGAAGCATGCTCAAGTGGAGTAATATTCAGTATAGTAGTAGAGATATATGAGAGAGAGAGGTTTAGATAGCATATAGCAATAAGCAAATGGAATGTAAGCCTAGCATCAGAGACTAGTTTAAGGTAATAACTGTTAGATATGATAAAATATTACTGGTAACAAAATTGTGCAGAAATATTGTATTGAATTCTGGATTTTTGGAGAAAATTGCCTTCAGTGCAGAGAATTGTTACCTCATTTATGCTTATATAGCCTTTCTTAATTACACTGCTCTGTACTTGGACTGAATGATAGAGGGACGGTCTCACTTTTTGCAGATAAGCATTCAATTCCAGACTGTCCAAGTGATTGGACACTATTCCTATCTCTGTCCTATCTTAAATCCTTATCCCTGTGTTCTTTCCAATTATTATATACAGTAGTCATAATGGCTTTCTCCTGATAATTACCTTACCCTACTCCTCTGTAGATAGAGGAAAATGCTCGTAAAGAACGTATGAATCAACGCATTATGAAGCAGTATGAAGATGCCATTAAGAAGCACAAAGCTCGAAAACCTGTAGACTTTGATGAACTTCCTACTCCTCCTGGTAAGATGGCAGAGTTTTAAGTCCCAAGGTATTTTTTTAAGAATATCATATTATATATTGTTATGATTTCTTGTATATAATTTGAAACTATGTATTTAAGAATGATAAGGACATAAGAATAAAGATAACTGCAGAAGACCTACTAGCCAATACATGGAAGCTGCTATTTAGATCTACCCAAACTCATAAATACATACTGTATGTCTAACCTTCACTTGAAACAAAACATCAATCTCATATTTATTATGATTTATTAATGTTTTGAGTACCAAATTTTTGCAGCGATCTCTGAGCTGTTCAACTTGGGTCTTATTCTAATAATTGAAATGCTGTTACTTTCTAAAGTGTTAAGTTCATGGTAAGATTAACTACAAAACAAACAATGAAATCGCTATAAGTGAAAGGGTGGCCCTTATCCTTGCTGTGATCTCTAATAGCAGAGGATGCACATTACCTAAGAGGCAGACCAATATGGTAAGAAATACCCATATGCTCAAAATAGTGTTTAAAGTTAGGTATTTGTGAGGTATTGTAATACCTCACGATTATACCTAATCGTAAGGTATTTCCCACATACTGAATGTTACAGTTCAAACATTTCAACAGAGAACACCAGATCTGCCATAAGATATGGTACAGTACTTCAAGTATGAATTGTTTGCATAAATACAGTTTGTTCCTAAAAGTTAAAATTCCTTAATATAAATAGCCAGCAGAATAGTAAATTTTAATGAATTATTGTACTTCAAATGTGAGTCTGGAGTTTGAGTAGCAAATAACATAGCTAGAGAAAACTAAATTTAGTTATTTATGTATATTGAGCCAAGAGTTAACGGAGGAAAGCTATATAAAGTACTGGTGTAGTAGGGTACAGTAGTATGTACAATGAATGAGCAAGAAATTTTTAAGAGACCTAAAATACAGTAAATATATTGTCAGATATGTAAATACATTATCATAAATTACAGGAGTACAATATTCATGAGAAAAATGTAGTTATAGATGTAGTAGCATTACTGACCCCAAATTGTTTCAGAGTTAATGCATTCTCGAGCCTGTGATCACTTCTTGATCACTGACTTGAGTAAGATTGGAAGATGTATGTTTTTAACTTGGCTGGATATTTGTGAAACTGGATTTTGTGACAAGCTAGTGAGAATATTGTTTTCTGTGTAGAGCCCCTCCGGCTCCCAGGAGCTTTCCGAGCTGATATGCATGTATTAGACTGTGGCATCAGTCATTTCAGTTGGAGTTCTATGTCTACTGGGGACCACGAGCCAGAACCTGGCCCTCTCAGAGAGGCACGAGGAGCAGTGGCCTAGAGAAACCCCCTTATTCTACGTCTGCCATCTACCGGGTTAGGCACCCAGAAAGGTGGGCATCCCAAAACAAACTACAGCTGGTTAAAAATTGTGACCGAAAGCCGAACTCCCCAAACCGAAAACAAGCAAACAAGCATAACGTCTTGTTAACATCCCCACACGCTGGCTATCCAACCTCAGTTCTGAGGCTGATGTGTTGAGTGGCGGTCATTCGTCCCAGACCCTGATGTGGAGGATCCAGGAGCTGGGGAGGAGTTGACTTCAGCTTGGGCCCCGTTTGACGCAGCTTGGGTGTTGGTACCCTCGGCGCGGGGCGCGGGCCCCGTTTGACGACGCTTGGGTGTTGGTACCATCAGTGCGGGGCTTGTTGTAGAGGAAAGGCTTTTCTTATCCCCCCCCCCCCCATTCTGTATGAGTTTGATATGAGTTCGACTCCTCCTCGGGTTTGGTTCCAGGTTCCCTTGGAATCCTCAGTTCTCTCTTTCCGGAGGTTTTCGGCTTCTTGCATTCTGCCTAAAGAGGTTCAGGAGGTCATTGTTTCGTACCTCCTGTGAGACCCGGATTTCGGCACTACAATGGATCCTTCTTCATTTGAGTTCGGTTACTCTTTTTCCTTACTGAGTGAGTTATGAGGTAACGGAGTCCTCCTGATTGGCAGACTGCTGTTTCTTTTCTTTGGGAGTGTGGCATGTGTTCTGTCGGACCCGCATGCTTGAGTGGCGGGAAACCATTATGGTGGTTCAGGTTTACCTGGGGGGGGCTAGTTTGAGCACCTCAATGTGTGTTTTTCACCCCTGTTCTTCCTCGAGATATCGGCCAGGTACAGCTTCACGTGCTTGTTCCCGCCCTTTTGGCGTCCTTGGTGGCTTAGGACTTGCGTGCCCGTGGGCATTTAGCTTCGGTCTTGCGCCTCTTTTTCCTGCTTAAGCTGTCTTTGGATTGGCTCGCGGAGGATGTGGAGGCGGTTCGGGCATCGGCTGCCTTGTTGGAGTTGTTTGCGGCGATTCTGAAGGAAGTGATGTCTCTGTTCTTTGCTTCTTGCCTCGTGTGCTGACAGGAGGTGCTCACTCACTCTTTGGAATCTGTTTGGGCCCCTGACTCGTAGATTTTTATCCCCATTTTGCTGTTGCTGTTTGCAGAGTCTTCGGTTGTGCAGTATCTGTAGGTGGCTTCGTCTAGTTGCTGTCCCATGTTGGACTTGATGGTTCTCCAGGGTGGGGGATGGAGGTGGCCGCGGGCATCCTGCCTGGAGGGTCATGCCAGGGTTCAGGGTCGGAGCCGACAGTGTCTGGTCTGCTCGTTGTTTGGCTTCTCGTAAGGATCGTTGGCCCTTTCACAGTTTGCTCTGTTGAGGGGGGAGAGGCTTGCTCTGTTTGCCCATGACTGGTCCCATGATTCGTGGGCATTTCGGGTCAATTCTTCCGGCCTCCGGTGGCGATGGGTAGCTCCTCCTCCTTCGGGGGGTTCGGGTTTAGAGGGGCAGGGCTCTTCTCCTGCGCTCTGTCAGGTCATCCTGGAGTGGGTATGCTTGGGCGTGGTCAAAACGACGGCATCCCTCAGGAGGGTTTCACGCCTGTTTCCAATGCCGAAACGGGACTGTGCGGATCTGAGGTTCATTCTGGACTTGTCCCGTCTGAACCCATGGGTCTTTTGCCCCTTCTTTTGGATGACCATTCTGACCCAGGTCTAGCTTCTTTTGGTGCCGGATGCTTGGATGGTGTCTCTGGACCTCCGGGACGCATAGTGGCATGTCCTGGTTCATCCGGGGTTCAGGGACTGGCTTGGTTTTGTTGTGGGCTGGCATGCTTACTGCTTTCACTGCCTTCTATTCAGCTTGAATCTGGCTCCTCGCATTTTTATATGCCTTGCCTGGGTCGTGGTGGCTTGTTTGCGTTTGCTAGGGGTCCGGGTTCAGGCCTATTTCGACGACTGGCTGGTTTGGGCCTCCAGCTGGTGTCGTGTGTCTGCTCGCCAGGGATTTGATTCTTTCCCAGCTTGCCAGGTTTGGCTTCTTGGTGAAATGGAGGAAATCCTATTTGGTTCCCTCACAGGTTCGGACTTTGCTGGGTCTTGTGTGGGACCCTCGTACTGCTTCCTCGTCTCTCCCTCCAGCGGTGTTGCTGCAGCTGCAGCCCCGCCTTGGACTATTTTTGGAGGGCACTCGGGGTCAGGGGCCACTCGTCTGTTGTTCAAGGAGCTGTGCGGGAGTCTGAACTTCGCCTTGCTGGTCGACCCGTCGGGACGTCCCTTCTGACGTTCTCGCTATCACAGGGATTGGATCCTGGGAGGGGGGGCCTTGCGAACCCTTCCTCTTCGTTTTTTGGGGGATTCATTGCCATGGCACCTACCTGAGCCCTTGCTCGATGTGTTCATGGATGCGTCGTCTCTCAGCTGGGGCTTTGTGACTAGTGCTCACCAGGCCAGCCAGGGTTGGTGGGGTCCGTCCTTCCATTAGGCTCACAGCACGGTGCGGGAGTTCACAGCCTGTCTCGGTTCATTCCACTCTCCACGTAATGGATGTGTCAATGCTGACTCCTTCAGTTGGTTCTGCCAGATGTACAGGCGCTCAATGGTGGACCTCTTTGTGTCAGCATGGTCGAGGCATCTCCCAGTATATGTGGCAGCCTTCCCCGGGTTGATGCCTTTTGGCAGGACTAATTGAGGTGGAGGTTACCTGTACCTCTTTTTCCCAGTCCAGCTGTTGCTTCAGGTTCTGGCTTAGTTTGGAGACTTAATAGGGGAGAGTAGTCCTGTGGCCCCTTGATGGCCGGCCCAGCCTTTGGTTTCAAGCGCTGCTTGCTCAGTGTGTGCGAACCCGGAGTACTTTCCGCGGCTCTGCCTCTTTCAACAGATCGGTCCAGTCAGGTATGTGGCTGGTTTGATCTTTTCCTCCGATCTTCACATCTGGTCTTTCTGACACGGGTTTATCACCACTTGTATGGTGATCAGGTGGCTTCGTGTCCTTCCCCTTCTGATAGTGATGGTGTGCCTCCTGCGTGTTTTCGTCTCGGTGGCCGTATGAAGTTTCCTGGCGGTCCTTTCGTCTCTGTCTCTTCGTGGGTTATCTTCGATTTCTGATCAGGTTGTTTTGTCCTTTCTCTCTTGGCTTTTTCAGGACCATCATCTTATGCCGAATACTGTTGCCTCATATCGTGCGGCACTGGCGGAGCCGCTTCAGCTTGCGTTCAGAATGGATGTCACTTCTGTTCCATTCCGCAAGCTATCTCTTGTGATCCTGTGGTCCTGGGTTCGATCCCAGGCGCCGGCGAGAAACATTGGGCAGAGTTTCTTTCACCCTATGCCCCTGTTACCTAGCAGTAAAATAGGTACCTGGGTGTTAGTCAGCTGTCACGGGCTGCTTCTTGGGGGTGGAGGCCTGGTCGAGGACCGGGCCGCGGGGACACTTAAAAAAAAAGCCCCGAAATCATCTCAAGATAACCTCAAGATAGATCTCAAGCATTGTTTCACCTCCATCCTGCTCTTGCCCCGCCTGAGTCGTCCTGGTCGTGTGACCAGGTGCTCTGTTTTCCTCAGTTTGTGGTGGCCCCTTTGGTTCAGGATTGTTTTTCTAAGGCCCTTTTCTTCTTGGCATTGGCCTCTAGGGGTCGGGTCGGTGAGTTTCATGCTCTCCTCTGGCACAGAGTTTTCTACTCTTTCGGTCTTGGTGGTCGGTTTGTTTCGTTTGCAGCCGTCTCCTTCTTTTCTGGAGAAGAATGAGGCTGCTACTTTCCAGAGGGGTCCTTGGGTTGTTGATGCTTGATTGGTTGGGCCAGGGATGCATCATATCTTCTGTTCGGTTGCGGCTCTTCGGTGTTACTTGCAAGCCACGGCCTCAGTGGCTGGAGACACGCTTTGGGTGGACCTGGTTTCCCCTTCTTTACTGTTCCAGGGTGTGGGTCTCCCAGGTCGTCCACAGGGTTATTCTGTCCAGCCAGCCTGCGGTCTAGCCCCGTGCCCACAACGTTCGGAAGTTCACAGCTTTGGCTGCTGTTTTTGGTAACATTTCCTGGGCTGACATTCGGATGTGGGGTTCTTGGCGATTGAACTGGGGGCCTGGCTGCACAGTACCTTGTTAATGTTCCTGGCCCTATTCGGGCATGTGTAGCCGTGGGGTCACATGTTGCAGCCTGTTATCTCGACTTTGAGTTGAGGAGTGAGTGGCGGGAGCCGGAGGAGTTCTCTACAAAAAACCAGCATTGAATATAATGAAATGCCATTTTCTGGATGAGTCCCGGAGGCTCCCTGGCAACCCTCCCTCCCTCCAGTCGGCAGTTTATTCAAGTTTTTGACATTCAGCCTCTAAACTGATGTTGGATAGCCGGCACGGGGGGGTGGGTGTGGGGCTCTCCCTTCCCCATCCCAGGGAGGGGGAAGCTGCTCAGACAGCGGCAATGATGACTTCATGCTTGTTTGCTTGTTTTCGGTTTAGGGAGTTCTGCTTGCTAGTTCGGCTTTCGATCGCAATTTTTAACCATCTGTAGTTTGTTTTGGGAAGCCTACCTTTCTGGGTGCCTAACCCAGTAGATGGCAGACATAGAATGCTTCCAACCACATGGGGGTTTCCATATGCAATTGCTCCTTGTGCCTCTCTGAGGGGGCCAGGTTCTGGCTTGTGGTCCTCGGTAGGCATAGAACTCCAATTAAATTGACTGATGCTACGGTCTAATTCATACATATTAGCCCGGTATGCTCGGTATGCTTTGTAGAGCCTCCGGGACTCACCCAGAAAATGGCGTTTCATTACATTCAATACTGGATTTTTCTTTTGTAACTCCTATTTTGAATTAGGAACTAATACTTGCAATATAGTACAGTACTAGTGCACATAGACATTTGAATTCCTGTGTTAAACCAAACTTCGGATTATAATTAAGACACGGGTACATATACATTTGTTAGTACAAGTTTTAAATATTGATTAATAGATAACTGAATGATAAAATGGATTCTATACCAAGAATGTCTCTGTTTATTCTTTAGGCTTTCCTCCTATCCCTGGTGTGGCTATTAAGCCAACTCCTGCTGACGCTCTTCCTACTGCTCCTACTACCACTTCTGCATCTGCTGTGGAAAGCAACCAAGATAGTTCAGCAGGGCCTCCACCAAAGCAACCCAAGATAGCAGGCCAGTTACCTGTTGCTGCCCCTCATCCACCTCCACCAATGAATGGTGAGTTGTATACACTACTGTACATTTCTGCATTGTATTATAATTATGATAGTTGCAGAACACATATATTATATAAATGTATACTTATCTCTTGGATAGAGGGTTGTGTAGATATACTATTAATGAGAGGGGTATATATTTTCTGTATTGAGAAATTCTTACTAGTCTAGTGTGTTTATATATTATATGTGGGACTGATAACTTTAAAATACTCACTCTCCAAGTCTGAGGTAGAGTGAGTGAGTGAATAATGTGTGTGTGAGATGCATTTTTGTATCTCTGAATGTGTGTATACTCGCCTGTATATGATTGCAGAGCAAGCTTAAGCCTTTTATGTTGCCACCTTTTATGTTGCCAATTTCAATGGCTCCTGATCCTATTACTTACCATTTCTACACATAAATTATGTATAGTATTGCATTTGCCTTGACTACTTCCCTTTTCACCTCATTCACTTGCTTGCTACTTTTTCTGAGGAGAGCCCCTTCGGTTCCCTGGAGCTATCAGGCTGATATTTATTATATTAATCTGGTGCATCAGTTAATTGTTGTTCAGCCTACCGGGGACCACGAGCCAGAACCTGGCCCCCTCAGAGAGGCAAAGGGAGCAATGGCCTATGGAAATCCCCATGTATTTGGAGACATTCCCTGTCTGCCATCGACTGGGTTTGGCACCCAGAAAAGTAGGCATAACAAAACAGACTCCACATGGTAAGAAAATTGCAACCAAAGATCAAATGGAGAGGCAGAACTCTCCCTACTTAAAAACAAGCAAGCCAGCAAATGCCAGACTCCACCGTCACACTGCTTGTCTGTGCAGTCCTTCCCTCCCTGGGAGGGGAAGGGGGGGGGAGCTCCGGACCCTACGCACCGGCTATCCAACCACTCCAGTTTGTTGGCTGATGCTGTCCGGGGTGGATATTGACTCTGGCCCCAGGTTCCTAAGCAGTTGTGTACCTTAGTGGTGTGTTCTGCTGTGTGTGTAGCACAGTGGCCAGAATAACTTTGAGAGTACTGGGGCTGCATGTGCTTAGGGTTCTCTTCTCTAGGCGCCCTGTAAGTACTACCTTTGGGTTCTAGGGTTCCCTTCCATAGAACTTTCAGGGACCGCTTCCGTAGAGGTCTTTGGCGCTCAGCTCTTACTCTGCCCTTGGGGCCAACTGGGGTTTTTGTGACTTTTATTTGGCCTTGGGTAGAAAGTTGTATTGTATTCACCTACTTGTGTTCACCTAGTTGTGCTTGCGGGGGTTGAGCTCTGCTCTTTCGGCCCACCTCTCAACTGTCAATCAACTGTTTCTAACTACTACTACTACTATTTTTTTTTTTCGCATCACACACACACACACACAAACACACACACACCCAGGAAGCAGTCCGTGACAGCTGACTAACTTCCAGGTACCTATTTACTGCTAGGTAACAGGGGCATAGTGTGAAAGAAACTCTGCCCAATGTTTCTCGCCAGCGCCCGGGATCGAACTCGGGACCACAGGATCACATGTCCAGCGTGCTGTCCACTCCACGTCGGCTCCCTCAAGCATCCCATTGTTTGCTAGTAGGGGCGCAAGGTACAGTGCAGCTCGCCTACCAACACGGCGGCAGGTTTCAGTTCCTCTGGGGACATTGTACTTGTGCGGAGGTTTTATTTTATTTTTGTTTTCCTTGCCTGGGGATGGGGGGTTTGCCTGGTTTGCTATTGGTCCACTTCTGTTGTTTGGGTGGCCCTCCTCTAGGTGCCCATGATTGTACACATTACAGGTGTTCAGCTTTAGCAGATTCCCTTATTAGTTTGGGCCCAGCTGGTTTTGCTGTACCTTGACTTGGCTTCCCATAGCAGTCAGCCTACAGGTCCTGGAAATTCCCATTGGGGCTAATTAGACCTATGGATGCATCTTTTGGGTTCAACCTTGCCTCCTGCAAGTTTGAAGGTTGCTGTGTGCCCTTGTTTTTAGGGTGACAGTCACTGTTTTTGCCTCCATGATGTTGCCTGTTGGGTCAATGACACCTTTGACCCTGAGTCTTGCAAGTCATGCTCTCTGCTAGTTCTCCATTTTACCCACTGCTGACATTGATATACTGGTACAGGCAGCATCTGCAATGTACTAGGTTGGTTGCCCACCCGGGTGCCCCGAGGCTGCCCCGTTTTGGTTATAGGGACCCGGACCTGGGGGCGTTAGTTGCCTCGACTTTGGTTCAGTCTGCGCTCCCTGGTCTTTCCCCTGTTATTCACCCTGTTCCACTCCCTCCCCTCTTCCTCCTGCTTCAGGCTTCCAAACGTCTGATGATTTCGGAGTCGAGGGCAGGATTTAAATGAGACTCGGGCAGCTTCGGGGCTGTCCGCTTCAGGTTTGGGACAGAGGCATTTGAGCTGGTTCCTCCTGCCAAGGCTTCTGGGTCCCACCAGCAGGCCCCCTTCTTTTCTGCATTTTCTTTATGGATAGAGGGTATGGAGGACTGCTCTGCCCTGGGTCCTGGTTTGGAGGATTCTGGGGCTGGGAAGGAGTTGACATGTGGGACTTGAGCCCCCTTTGACCCTGCATGGGCGTTGGTGCCCTCTTCGTGGGGTTTGTTGTTGCAAGGGGAGGGGTTTTCTTACCCCCTTCCCTGTATGAGTATGATTTGGGGTCGACTCCTCCCCGGGTTCGGTTCCGTATCTTATCTAAGGAGGTTCGAGGGGCACTTACTGCTTACCTCCTGCGAGACTCAGATTCTGCCTCCATGATGGCTCCATCCTCATTTGAGTTCAGTTCTTCTTCCCCCGTATTGGGTGCGTTTGGAAATTCCGGAGTCTTCCTGACTGGCAGACTGCCCATTCTTTTCGTTGGGGCATGGCATGGGTTCTGTCGGACCCGCACGCTTGAATGGCGAAAAACTTCTACCATTCTATAGGTTTGTAGAAACTTCTACCGTTCTATCCCCGTGCTTCCTCTGGATGTTGGCCTTGTGCAGCTGCACGTGCCGGTTCTCACCCTTTCAACGTCCTTGATCGCTGAGGATTTGCGTACCGTGGGCACTTGGCTTCGGTCTTGCGCTTCTTTTCCCCTCTTGAGCTGTCTTCGGCGTAGCTTGAGGAGGATGTGGAGCCATTGAGTGCCGGGCCTTCATCTGGTCCGCTGGCCTCAGCATCTAGGGCTTCAGCAGTGCTGTTGAAGCTCTTTGCACCTATTCTCAAGGAGGAGATGTCTTTGTTCCTCGCCACGCATGCCGTCAGGCTGTGCTCACTCTTTCTTTGGAATACGCTTAGGCCCTGGCTTTTAGGTTTTCATTACCGTTTTGTCTGTTGTTGTTTGTGGAGACTGTGATCACACAGTTTCTGCAGACGGCTTCATCTAGTTGTCGTACTGTGTCAGACTTGTTGGTTCTCCGGGATGGCCGTTCTCGGCTTTCTCGGAAGGGCTGTGCCAGGGCTTGGGGTTCCTCCAGTCGGGTTGGGCTATTGATGGCCCAGCCCGACTTATTCTCTTATTCTCTCCTTTGATATTCTTTTTAAATTTCCAGGCATACCTTCTGGTTTCATTTTAATTTCTTACTGAATTTGCTTTTTAATTCTTAGCAAACTTTCCTATTGCTCCTTTATTAGTTCTTTCTCTCTTATGATTGATGGGTTCTTCCGTATACATTTTTATCTGTTTGTGGGTAGGAAAGATTATAAGCATTTTTCATGCTGCATTTCTAATTATGTTCTAATGGATTATGTTAATATGTAATTTTAGTGAGACAAGCTCCTCAGTCTCGAGTGGAAAAACAACTTGCATTCCTTACTAAAAGACAAACACAGTTCAAACAAGCAGCCTTGGAGGCCAAGAAACGGGGAGAGATGGAGCAAGCTAAGGAATACCTGCGTATGAGCAAAGGCTTCGACCAGCTCATTGAAGCAACTCGTGGTGGACTGCCAGTTGATATGAACACGGTAAGTTTGTTACTCTTCTACCTTTCTTATTTAAGTGGGAAAGTGTTTACAACTACTGGAGTATGATAATGCTTACTTACCTGCATCCGCTACATTCCTTGTAGCTGTTACACCTCCAATACTCATTTAACAATGGTCAATGTTCACAACTCACAACAAATCCTAGGTTTTAGTGCTGTTCAAGTGGGACAAAAATGGGTGTAAATAGGTACCCGGGAGTTAGGCAACTGTTGTGGGTTGCATCCTGGGGAAGATCAGTAATTGACTTACGGGTTACCTTAACCCCTCAACTGCTCGGTTTCCAAATACTGTATGACACCCCCCAAGTGCGCAGGAAATAAATTCTCTGGAAAAAATTCTTTTTTTTTTTTTTAAAGTGTCGAAAACCCTTCCCTGAGTATAGATATGATAACAAAAAGTCAAAATTGTACTTACTTTGGCTGCTATGGGGTCCGTAAGTTCGCTCGTGATGTCATCAATCCCTGGTCACCCGTGGCGTATGCCCCCAGGGCCACTAGCACGTCCGGTTATAGATGCCATGAATATATTTTTGTTCATTTTTTTGCCCACAGCTCCAAATAATTTTATTTGTTTTTTCATGCCAATCCTACGTATAATGAACATGTACACTATATCATGGCAGTAGAACATCCGTACTGTCCGAAGACACTGTTACGTGCATGACACCTGTATATACATATGTTGCACATATTTCCCATGCATCATGCTAATTTATGTTATATACAATCTATTTACACACTATACACTATCACACACTATATACATTCACCATCAACACACTCAGAACTCTGCGAGTGTCAGCTGCCACACTAGCCAGTCTCTCTCACTCCTCCAACATATTACTTGCCAACATTGCTCCTCCCACCATACTGTTATTGTTTTTATTACACTACACATGTTATGTATACCTATCTACATGTTGTATTCACCAGAACTATGCAAGTAAGCCAGTATTGTGTCCAAACTTTACAGTGGCCACCATACACTGCATGAGAAGTCACACAGCAGCCAGCAGACGAAGCTACAATTACGTGACCTCCCTCACCAAAATAGCTCCTCCCAACATACTCCTGTTGCTGTTATTACACTATATACACACATTGTATATACCCATGTACAAATGTGTTCACCATAACGAACCACTAATGGTGAGCAAAACAAGAGTGGCTGCCACACACAGTGAGGCTACCTTGATTCTCTCCCTCGCTCCCTCACCACAATTCCTCCTCCCACAATACTACGCACAGTGCTAATTATCACCACAATCCTGCTGTTATCACAATACTGGTCACTAAATCGTGTAAATGAATAATTGAGCACAAGTTTATTTTGTAAAGGAACCTAGGAAGTCGTTTGAAGAATCCTAGATGGACGAAATAATGCTGTGGTGCTGTGGCTAGCGCTGTGAACATTGTGAACAGCATTGAGTCACTGATATTTGAATATTGTACACAGTCATTACACACTCAGGCTCCTCTGTAATACTATCATGGCTAAATAATACAAGTTATATATATATATATTTTGACATTATTAGGCGATGCTCTGGTCACAAGCTGAACAGCAGTGCTGTGAGCCAGCCTTGGTTGCTCACTCAGTATTGAGACTCTCAGACCCAGGAATGTGGCCCACGATTTTTTTTAAAGATGGCGTCTCTTTACAAGAGCCCTGAGGAAGCTGATGTGAACCCCATGTAGCCGCGGGAGTTTTGAATGGAACGCTTAAAATATAAATACCTGGAGGCGCGTTGCGCACCCCAGATATGGGCCTGCAGGCGCGTTACGCACCCCAGACATGGGCCTGCAGGCGCGTTGCGCACCCCAGACGTGGGCCTGCAGGCGCGTTGCGCACCCCAGATGTGGGCCTGCAGGCGCGTTGCGCACCCCAGATGTGGGCCTGCAGGTGCATTGCGCAGCTTAAGGGTTAATAAGCCTAAGTTCAGGCTTCCTGTTCTCAACAATGAGAATTATTATTGTTTTGCCAACTTGGTTCATTACCTAAGCAATATCAGACTAAAGATCTTTCTCAAATCATATATACTGTAGTTTTCCATGTTCCCCCTTATTGTGCTTGTTTTCCATCCCATTCTTGTTCTTATTAAATTTAAGATTAACAAATTGTATGAAATATTTCTTATTTATACATTTTTTTGCTCTAGAGTTGGTTATTATTATTAGTTTACAAGTTGTCCGAGCGTCATAAAATAGTTTAAGCTTTCAAAAGATTTGGTTCACTGGTTTGGTATGTATACTTTGGCACCAGAAAGGAAGCTAATTTTTTTTACCATATGTAAATAATATACCTTTAATAAATGGACAAAGTTTAATTAACCTACTTTAATATTGTATTTAAAGCTTTAGTAACTCGGTCAATGTACATTAATGGGGATTTATTACATTTTCTGTTGTAGGTACCTGTCCCTCCTCAAGAGCAGATCACTCAAACTGCCATGGATTTTGAACTTGTGAGTGCGGATGACTGTGTTGTTGCTCCGCCCACCACAGCTGCAGATGTTGCTATTACTTATGCAAAACTTGAGGAAGACCTTGTTGCTCAGATTAAAGTAAGAAAATATACACAAAGATTGTTTATGTCTACTGACAGAGATTTCTTAAATGTGTTGGGAAAAATACAATGTACTTAAGAACAAGAACAAAGGAAGTGGTGGAAGGCCTTTTAGTCTAACCGAAGGGGATCGTTCTCAACACATGATTAGAAATTCCAAGTTTGATTCCCAGGTGGGACATAAATGGTTGGGCACATTCCTTTAGCCTATTGCCTTTGTTCACCTAGAAGTAAATAAGTACCAGGGAATTAGTAAACTGTTGTGGGGGTTGCATCCTGGAGAAGATGAGTAGTTCAACCTGGGGGTGGGGAAACCTCAATATAAGCCTAAAACAAACACGTGCACACACACACACACACACACACACACACACACACACACACACACACACACACACACACACACACACACACACACACAAGACCTCTCCAAGGAAGACAGAGAAAAGCTGAAAATGAACTTAATTGAGGCAAAACGTCTAAATGGGGATAGAAATGAAGAAGACAGAAATTCTTTTTTTTACAAAGTGACAGGGACTGGAAAGCTTGTGAAATGGTACATAAAAACAAAGCAACAAGATCAGTAGTGGAAGGGGGAGTAAAGAGCAAAGGAAAAGGGAACATGTTCCTGAAAATTGTATATACCAACATAGATGGAGTGAGGTCAAAAACTTTGGAGTTGCAAGATATAATCCAGCTTAGGGTCCCAGATATTGTTGCATTATCAGAAACGAAACTTGAAGGAAATATAATAAATGAAGTCATATTCCCAAGAGGCTACTCAGTTTGGAGACGTGACAGGAAAACTAGGAAGGGAGGAGGAGTGGCTGTACTGGTGAAAAAACACCTGAAGGTAAAAGAGTTAATATTTGAAAACCCTCGAGATATTGACATAATGGCATTGCAGGTCTGGAATCAGGATGATAACCTGATAATTGTATATACCTACAGCCCACCAGCAAGCAACACGTGGACAAAGGAAGAACTGGATGACAAACGAGAGGGACTCATAATGGTCATGAGAGATATTATTGTACAAGCAGATAAAGATAAATCACGACTGTTGATACTGGGGGACTTCAACTTTAGAGCAATAGACTGGGAGGCCTATGAAGCAAGAACGGAGGACTTTTGGACATGCAGATTTGTGAACCTCATTCTGGAGACATTCTTGTATCAACACATAAAGCAAGCCACAAGAATGAGGGAAGGAGATGTACCGTCAGTACTGGATCTAGTATTCACCAGGAAAGAAGAAGAGATTTTTGACATCCAGTACCTTCCTCCCTTGGGAAAGAGTGATCACGTCCTGTTAGACATTAAATATGCTTTAAGATATCATCTAGAAGAAAATGGGGACATTGAAACAGTTGATAAACTCGATTTAAAGAGAGGCAACTATGGGGAACTTCAAAATTTTTTTAATGAGTGTAATTGGACAGAATTGTTGCTAGGCAGGGAAGTAAATGAAATGTATGCCAAATTTTTAAAACTATACGAGGAAGGCACACAAACATTCATACCAAAACAGAGATGCAGGACCAGAAAACAGGATTGGTTCGACAGAAATTGTGAGAGGGCAAGAGACCAAAAGACACAAAAATGGAATCAGTATAGGAAGAGGCCAAACCCCCAAACATACCAGCGATACAAAGATGCGAGAAACAACTATACAGCAGTAAGGAGAGAGGCAGAAAGAAATTTTGAAAAAGGGATAGCAGATAAATGTAAAACAGAACCGGGCCTATTCTACAAATTCATAAACAACAAATTGCAGGTAAAGGATAATATCCAGAGGTTGAAAATGGGAAACAGATTCACGGAAAATGAAAAGGAAATGTGTGAAACATTAAATGAAAAGTTCCAAAGTGTGTTTGTACAAAATGAAATCTTCAGAGAACCAGACACAATAAGAATTCCAGAGAACAACATAGAGCGGATAGAGGTGTCTAGAGATGAAGTGGAAAATATGCTAAAGGAGCTCGGGAGGAACAAAGCAGCTGGCCCAGATGGCGTTTCACCATGGGTTCTGAGAGAATGTGCATCTGAGCTCAGCATTCCACTTCACCTGATCTTTCAGGCATCCCTGTGTACAGGAATCGTAGCAGACGTGTGGAAACAGGCTAACATAGTTCCAATCTACAAAAGTGGCAGCAGGGAAGACCCCCTCAATTATAGACCTGTATCATTGACAAGTGTAATAGTGAAAGTATTGGAAAAGCTAATCAAAACTAAATGGGTAGAACACCTGGAGAGAAATGATATAATATCAGACAGACAGTATGGTTTTCGATCAGGAAGATCCTGTGTATCGAATTTACTCAGTTTCTATGATCGGGCCACAGAGATATTACAGGAAAGAGATGGTTGGGTTGACTGCATCTATCTGGACCTAAAAAAGGCTTTCGACAGAGTTCCACATAAGAGGTTGTTCTGGAAACTGGAAAATATTGGAGGGGTGACAGGTAAGCTTCTATCATGGATGAAAAATTTTCTGACTGATAGAAAAATGAGGGCAGTAATCAGAGGCAATGTATCGGAATGGAGAAATGTCACAAGTGGAGTACCACAGGGTTCAGTTCTTGCACCAGTGATGTTTATTGTGTACATAAATGATCTACCAGTTGGTATACAGAATTATATGAACATGTTTGCTGATGATGCTAAGATAATAGGAAGGATAAGAAATTTAGATGATTGTCATGCCCTTCAAGAAGACCTGGACAAAATAAGTATATGGAGCACCACCTGGCAAATGGAATTTAATGTTAATAAATGTCATGTTATGGAATGTGGAATAGGAGAACATAGACCCCATACAACCTATATATTATGTGAGAAATCTTTAAAGAATTCTGATAAAGAAAAAGATCTAGGAGTGGTTCTAGATAGAAAACTATCACCTGAGGACCACATTAAGAATATTGTGCAAGGAGCCTATGCAATGCTTTCTAACTTCAGAATTGCATTTAAATACATGGATGGCGATATACTAAAGAAGTTGTTCATGACTTTTGTTAGGCCAAAGCTAGAATATGCAGCTGTTGTGTGGTGCCCATATCTTAAGAAGCACATCAACAAACTGGAAAAGGTGCAAAGACATGCTACTAAGTGGCTCCCAGAACTGAAGGGCAAGAGCTACGAGGAGAGGTTAGAAGCATTAAATATGCCAAAACTAGAAGACAGAAGAAAAAGAGGTGATATGATCACTACGTACAAAATAGTAACAGGAATTGATAAAATCGACAGGGAAGACTTCCTGAGACCTGGAACTTCAAGAACAAGAGGCCATAGATTTAAACTAGCTAAACACAGATGCCGAAGAAATATAAGAAAATTCACCTTCGCAAATAGAGTGGTAGACGGTTGGAACAAGTTAAGTGAGAAGGTGGTGGAGGCCAAGACCGTCAGTAGTTTCAAAGCGTTATATGACAAAGAGTGCTGGGAAGACGGGACACCACGAGCGTAGCTCTCATCCTGTAACTACACTTAGGTAATTACACTTAGGTAATTACACACACACACACACACACACACACACACACACACACACACACACACACACACAGTTTCAAATGTAGATGTGATAGAGCCCAATAGGCTCAGGAATCTGTACACCAGTTATTTGACGGTTGAGAGGCGGGACCAAAGAGCCAGAGCTCAACCCCCGCAAGCACAATTAGGTGAGTACACACACACACACACACACACACACACACAGCTGGAGGAGGCAGAAGTCACACTGCAGCAAGCTCCTGGAAATATTGAATTACCTAAGTATTGGGCACAGGTTGAGGGCTACAGTGGTGTCCCAGGTTACATAAAGGTTCAGGGAAGAGTAAAAGCAAATAAAATACAATAAACAAGTAAAAGTGAGTGAAAATAGCTGAGTGGAAAAGTTTGTTTTGGTCTAGAACAAAAACAAAGATGGCCGCCGCCACCACCCCCACTGAGAATGTTGACACACCAACAGATGATGGTTTCAAAGGATTCTCAACACAAGATATAAGGAAAGGAGGTGTTCTTGGCAGGTTAGAGATAATTGAGGATATGCAAAAGAAGTATGAAGAAAAAGTGCTTAAATTAGAAGAGGACAATGGAGCTCTTTGGAGTGAGCTTTGCACTCTAAAAGGGAGTATGCTGCAACAAGGTAAGATTATTACTGCATTAACAGACAAGGTAACAAATCAGGAGGAGCAAATCAAGGAACTAGTGAAAGAAAATGAGGCATGGAAAGTGAAGTGTGGTGACTTTGAAGAAATAAACAAGAAAATAGACTCATATGGTGAACAACTCCAAGCAAGCCTAAGGGCTAACATAGAGTTAGGTAAGGATCTCCAACTGGAAACTTCACTGACAACTCACATAGAGGAGGTGAATAAAGAACTAGAAAAGTATAAAGAAGAAATAAAAGCGACATATGCTGAAGTTGTAAAAGAGAAAGAGACTATCAAAGAAGTGTGTTCGGAAGTCAAAACCAGAAATGACCAACAAGAAGCAGAAATTAGGCAAGCAATTAGGAAATAACTGGTTACCAACAGTAAACTGGTACAAAACACTGCAGATAGAACTAAGTCCATAATCATTTTTGGATGTTTAGAGAAGGAAATTTCATCTAGGGTGGACCGAGCGGCAGAAGAGATGAAAATCATAGAGAAAATAGTAGGTTTAGGAGAAGGCTCAAAGGAAAATGTCAGTGATTTTAGAAGAATAGGAAAATATGAGAAAGAAAAGAACCGCCCCTTAAGGGTGACGTTTAATGGAGTGAAAAACATGATGGAAGTGCTAAGAAATGCCAGGAAACTGCAGAGTGATGAGGTTGGCAAACTTTGGTCAATAAGACAAGACCTCTCCAAGGAAGACAGAGAAAAGCTGAAAATGAACCTAATTGAGGCAAAACGTCTAAATGGGGATAGAAATGAAGAAGACAGAAATTCTTTTTTTTTTACAAAGTGACAGGGACTGGAAAGCTTGTGAAATGGTACATAAAAACAAAGCAACAAGATCATTAGTGGAAGGGGGAGTAAAGAGCAAAGGAAAAGGGAACATGTTCCTGAAAATTGTATATACCAACATAGATGGAGTGAGGTCAAAAACTTTGGAGTTGCAAGATGTAATCCAGCTTAGGGTCCCAGATATTGTTGCATTATCAGAGACAAAACTTGAAGGAAATATAATAAATGAAGTCATATTCCTAAGAGGCTATTCAGTTTGGAGACGTGACAGGAAAACTAGGAAGGGAGGAGGAGTGGCTGTACTGGTGAAAAAACACCTGAAGGTAAAAGAGTTAATATTTGAAAACCCTCGAGATATTGACATAATGGCATTGCAGGTCTGGAATCAGGATGATAAGCTGATAATTGTAAATACCTACAGCCCACCAGCAAGCAACACATGGACAAAGGAAGAACTGGATGACAAACGTGAGGGCCTCATAATGGTCATGAGAGATATTATTGTACAAGCAGATAAAGATAAATCACGACTGTTGATACTGGGGGACTTCAACTTTAGAGCAATAGACTGGGAGGCCTATGAAGCAAGAACGGAGGACTTTTGGACATGCAGATTTGTGAACCTCATTCTGGAGACATTCTTGTATCAACACATAAAGCAAGCCACAAGAATGAGGGAAGGAGATGTACCGTCAGTACTGGATCTAGTATTCACCAGGAAAGAAGAAGAGATTTTTGACATCCAGTACCTTCCTCCCTTGGGAAAGTGATCACGTCCTGTTAGACATTAAATATGCTTTAAGATATCATCTAGAAGAAAATGGGGACATTGAAACAGTTGATAAACTCGATTTAAAGAGAGGCAACTATGGGGAACTTCAAAATTTTTTTAATGAGTGTAATTGGACAGAATTGTTGCTAGGCAGGGAAGTAAATGAAATGTATGCCAAATTTTTAAAACTATACGAGGAAGGCACACAAACATTCATACCAAAACAGAGATGCAGGGCCAGAAAACAGGATTGGTTTGACAGAAATTGTGAGAGGGCAAGAGACCAAAAGACACAAAAATGGAATCAGTATAGGAAGAGGCCAAACCCCCAAACATACCAGCGATACAAAGATGCGAGAAACAACTATACAGCAGTAAGGAGAGAGGCAGAAAGAAATTTTGAAAAAGGGATAGCAGATAAATGTAAAACAGAACCGGGCCTATTCTACAAATTCATAAACAACAAATTGCAGGTAAAGGATAATATACAGAGGTTGAAAATGGGAAACAGATTCACGGAAAATGAAAAGGAAATGTGCGAAACATTAAATGAAAAGTTCCAAAGTGTGTTTGTACAAAATGAAATCTTCAGAGAACCAGACGCAATAAGAATTCCAGAGAACAACATAGAGCGGATAGAGGTGTCTAGAGATGAAGTGGAAAATATGCTAAAGGAGCTCGGTAAGAACAAAGCAGCTGGCCCAGATGGCGTTTCACCATGGGTTCTGAGAGAATGTGCATCTGAGCTCAGCATTCCACTTCACCTGATCTTTCAGGCATCCCTGTGTACAGGAATCGTAGCAGACGTGTGGAAACAGGCTAACATAGTTCCAATCTACAAAAGTGGCAGCAGGGAAGACCCCCTCAATTATAGACCTGTATCATTGACAAGTGTAATAGTGAAAGTATTGGAAAAGCTAATCAAAACTAAATGGGTAGAACACCTGGAGAGAAATGATATAATATCAGACAGACAGTATGGTTTTCGATCTGGAAGATCCTGTGTATTGAATTTACTCAGTTTCTATGATCGAGCCACAGAGATATTACAGGAAAGAGATGGCTGGGTTGACTGCATCTATCTGGACCTAAAAAAGGCTTTCGACAGAGTTCCACATAAGAGGTTGTTCTGGAAACTGGAAAATATTGGAGGGGTGACAGGTAAGCTTCTATCATGGATGAAAAATTTTCTGACTGATAGAAAAATGAGGGCAGTAATCAGAGGCAATGTATCGGAATGGAGAAATGTCACAAGTGGAGTACCACAGGGTTCAGTTCTTGCACCAGTGATGTTTATTGTGTACATAAATGATCTACCAGTTGGTATACAGAATTATATGAACATGTTTGCTGATGATGCTAAGATAATAGGAAGGATAAGGAATTTAGATGATTGTCATGCCCTCCAAGAAGACCTGGACAAAATAAGTATATGGAGCACCACTTGGCAAATGGAATTTAATGTTAATAAATGTCATGTTATGGAATGTGGAATAGGAGAACATAGACCCCACACAACCTATATATTATGTGAGAAATCTTTAAAGAATTTGATAAAGAAAGAGATCTAGGAGTGGTTCTAGATAGAAAACTATCACCTGAGGACCACATAAAGAATATTGTGCAAGGAGCCTATGCAATGCTTTCTAACTTCAGAATTGCATTTAAATACATGGATGGCGATATACTAAAGAAATTGTTCATGACTTTTGTTAGGCCAAAGCTAGAATATGCAGCTGTTGTGTGGTGCCCATATCTTAAGAAGCACATCAACAAACTGGAAAAGGTGCAAAGACATGCTACTAAGTGGCTCCCAGAACTGAAGGGCAAGAGCTACGAGGAGAGGTTAGAAGCATTAAATATGCCAAAACTAGAAGACAGAAGAAAAAGAGGTGATATGATCACTACGTACAAAATAGTAACAGGAATTGATAAAATCGACAGGGAAGACTTCCTGAGACCTGGAACTTCAAGAACAAGAGGTCATAGATTTAAACTAGCTAAACACAGATGCCGAAGAAATATAAGAAAATTCACCTTCGCAAATAGAGTGGTAGACGGTTGGAACAAGTTAAGTGAGAAGGTGGTGGAGGCCAAGACCGTCAGTAGTTTCAAAGCGTTATATGACAAAGAGTGCTGGGAAGACGGGACACCACGAGCGTAGCTCTCATCCTGTAACTACACTTAGGTAATTACACTTAGGTAATTACACACAAACACACACAGCATATTTCAACAATCCTAAGTATTGTAGTACAGGTTGATGGTAGTGAGTGGTGTCCCAGAGAACATAAAGGTATAGTGCTCTTGAAAAATAGGTGAGATAACAGGAAAGTGCTAAGGGAAGTGAAAAATCGGATGAGAAAAAGTTGCCCTAGTGTTTACAGTGCAGAGAAGAACATTCAAGATGGCCACTGGCAAGGGGAAAAACAAAACAGAGCTTGATTTTGAGGGATTCAATGAAGAAAGCATTGATATTAGTAGTCTACATAACAAGTTGGTAAATTTAGATACTATAGTGAACTCTCATGTAGAAATAATTAGTAAATTGAAAGAAAGTAATGACCATTTGAATAGCAAAGTTTTATGTCTTGAGGGTTTAGTGAAAGACTTGCGCAAGGATAAGAATCAATTGGAAACAAATTGCAAAGCCATGGAAGAAGAAAATAAACTCTTAAAAATAGCTTTGGAAGAAGTTAAAGTAAATTTAAACATAAATGACTACAATAGGTTAGGCAAGGAAATTCAACAGGAGAAACAGCTTTTGTCAGCACAGATGGAGGAAGTTACACAGGGAATAGAACAGTGCAAGAAAGATATGCAACTCACTTATGCACAAGTGGCCAAGGAGAAGGAAAAAATAGAAGAAGCAGTAAAGGAAGTCAAACACTGCAGCAACCAAGATAAAACAAACATTAGGCTAGAAGTGAGGAAAGAATTGGCATCTAACCCGAAGTTGGTGCAAAACACAGTTGATCGGAGTAAGTCCCTGATCATTTTTGGCTGCAAAGAAAAGGCGATAACATCTAGGTCAGAAAGAGCTGTAGAAGAAGCTAAAGTAGTAGATAAAATTGTTGGCCTCGTGGAAGGTCTTACAAACAAAGAGAATGTGTGCGACTACAGGAGAATAGGCAGGTACGTAAAAGGGAAAGATCGACCTTTGAGGATCACCCTAAACGGTGCCAAACAGATGGAAGAAGTACTAAGGAATGCTAGAAAATTGCAAAGGGATGAGGATGGGAAAGGGTGGTCATTAAGACGAGATCTTTCAAAAGAAGATAGAGAGAAGCTGAAACTGAACCTCGCCGAGGCAAAACATTTAAATGAGAGCAGGAATGAAGAAGAAATAAATTCTTTTTTTCTACAAAGTGATAGGGGTAGGCAAACCAGTAAAGTGGTACATAAAGGCAAACCAACAAAATCAATAGAGAGAGGGGGAGTGAAGAATAAGGAGAGGGGGAACAAGTTCCTGAAGATTGCATACACCAACATAGATGGAGTGAGATCGAAGATACTGGAGTTAAGTGATGTAATACAGCTGCAGACACCAGACATTGTTGCACTCACGGAGACAAAACTTGAAGATGTAATTTTAAATGAGGTCATATTCCCAAGGGGCTACTCAATTTGGAGACGGGACAGAAAAATTAGGAAAGGCGGTGGCGTTGCTGTGCTGGTAAAAGAACACCTAAAGGTGAAGGAAATAATGACTGCCAATCCACAAGAAGTTGACATAATAGCACTAGAGATCTGCTATGAGGATGATAAACTAATGATGATAAATGCATATAGTCCACCGCCAAGCAGCACATGGTCAAAGGAGGAGCTAGATAGTAAACGTGAAGGTCTTATAACAATAATGAGAGAGATTATAGCGAGAGCGGATAACGATAGATCACGACTGTTGATAGTCGGTGACTTCAACTTGAAATCCATAGACTGGGAAGCATATGAAGCTAAAACAGAAGATTTTTGGACCTGTAAATTTGTAGACCTCATCCTGGAAACATTCTTGTATCAACATGTTAAACAAGCTACGAGGATGAGGGAAGGGGACGTTCCCTCCATGCTAGATTTGATATTTACCAGGAAGGAGGAAGAGATATTTGACATTCAGTACCTTCCTCCCTTGGGTAAAAGTGACCATGTCTTTTTGGGAATAAAGTATGCAATGCGTTATAAGCTGGAAGAAAATAAGGAGGTTGAAGCAGTTGAAAAACCAGACTTCAGGAGAGGACATTATGGTGACCTTAGAAATTTTTTTTTAGTGAGTATAATTGGACAGACTTGATGCTAGGCAAGGAAGTGAATGAGATGTATGGCAAGTTTTGTGAAATATATGATAAAGGCACAAAAAAATTTATACCAAAACAGAGATGCAGAACTAGGAAACAGGATTGGTTCAATAGAAATTGCGAGAGGGCTAGAGACCGAAAGACACAAAAATGGAATCAATACAGGAAGAGGCCGAACCCCCAAACATACCAGCGATACAAAGATGCGAGAAACAACTACACAGCAGTGAGGAGAGAGGCAGAAAGAAATTTTGAAAAAGGGATTGCGGACAAATGTAAAACAGAACCAGGTCTATTCTATAAATTCATAAACAACAAATTGCAGGTAAAGGATAATATTCAGAGGTTGAAAATGGGAAATAGATTCACGGAAGATGAAAAGGAAATGTGTGAAACACTAAACGAAAAGTTCCAAAGTGTGTTTGTACAAAATGAAATCTTTAGGGAACCAGATACAATAAGAATTCCAGAGAACAACATAGAACACATAGAGGTGTCTAGAGACGAAGTGGAAAAAATGCTCAAGGAGCTCGGTAAGAACAAAGCAGCTGGCCCAGATGGCGTTTCACCATGGGTTCTGAGAGAATGTGCATCTGAGCTCAGCATTCCACTTCACCTGATCTTTCAGGCATCCCTGTGTACAGGAATCGTAGCAGACGGGTGGAAACAGGCTAACATAGTTCCAATCTACAAAAGTGGCAGCAGGGAAGACCCCCTCAATTATAGACCTGTATCATTGACAAGTGTAATAGTGAAAGTATTGGAAAAGCTAATCAAAACTAAATGGGTAGAACACCTAGAGAGAAATGATATAATATCAGACAGACAGTATGGTTTTCGATCTGGAAGATCCTGTGTATTGAATTTACTCAGTTTCTATGATCGAGCCACAGAGATATTACAGGAAAGAGATGGCTGGGTTGACTGCATCTATCTGGACCTAAAAAAGGCTTTCGACAGAGTTCCACATAAGAGGTTGTTCTGGAAACTGGAAAATATTGGAGGGGTGACAGGTAAGCTTCTATCATGGATGAAAAATTTTCTGACTGATAGAAAAATGAGGGCAGTAATCAGAGGCAATGTATCGGAATGGAGAAATGTCACAAGTGGAGTACCACAGGGTTCAGTTCTTGCACCAGTGATGTTTATTGTGTACATAAATGATCTACCAGTTGGTATACAGAATTATATGAACATGTTTGCTGATGATGCTAAGATAATAGGAAGGATAAGGAATTTAGATGATTGTCATGCCCTCCAAGAAGACCTGGACAAAATAAGTATATGGAGCACCACTTGGCAAATGGAATTTAATGTTAATAAATGTCATGTTATGGAATGTGGAATAGGAGAACATAGACCCCACACAACCTATATATTATGTGAGAAATCTTTAAAGAATTTGATAAAGAAAGAGATCTAGGAGTGGTTCTAGATAGAAAACTATCACCTGAGGACCACATAAAGAATATTGTGCAAGGAGCCTATGCAATGCTTTCTAACTTCAGAATTGCATTTAAATACATGGATGGCGATATACTAAAGAAATTGTTCATGACTTTTGTTAGGCCAAAGCTAGAATATGCAGCTGTTGTGTGGTGCCCATATCTTAAGAAGCACATCAACAAACTGGAAAAGGTGCAAAGACATGCTACTAAGTGGCTCCCAGAACTGAAGGGCAAGAGCTACGAGGAGAGGTTAGAAGCATTAAATATGCCAAAACTAGAAGACAGAAGAAAAAGAGGTGATATGATCACTACGTACAAAATAGTAACAGGAATTGATAAAATCGACAGGGAAGACTTCCTGAGACCTAGAACTTCAAGAACAAGAGGTCATAGATTTAAACTAGCTAAACACAGATGCCGAAGAAATATAAGAAAATTCACCTTCGCAAATAGAGTGGTAGACGGTTGGAACAAGTTAAGTGAGAAGGTGGTGGAGGCCAAGACCGTCAGTAGTTTCAAAGCGTTATATGACAAAGAGTGCTGGGAAGACGGGACACCACGAGCGTAGCTCTCATCCTGTAACTACACTTAGGTAATTACACTTAGGTAATTACACACACACACACACACACACACACACACACACACACACACACACACGCACGCACGCACGCACGCACGCACGCACGCGCGCGCGCGCGCACACACACACACACACACACACACACACACACACACACACACACACACACACACACACACACACACACACACAAAAGTTGGTAAATTTAGATACTATAGTGAACTCTCATGTAGAAATAATTAGTAAATTGAAAGAAAGTAATGACCATTTGAATAGCAAAGTTTTATGTCTTGAGGGTTTAGTGAAAGACTTGCGCAAGGATAAGAATCAATTGGAAACAAATTGCAAAGCCATGGAAGAAGAAAATAAACTCTTAAAAATAGCTTTGGAAGAAGTTAAAGTAAATTTAAACATAAATGACTACAATAGGTTAGGCAAGGAAATTCAACAGGAGAAACAGCTTTTGTCAGCACAGATGGAGGAAGTTACACAGGGAATAGAACAGTGCAAGAAAGATATGCAACTCACTTATGCACAAGTGGCCAAGGAGAAGGAAAAAATAGAAGAAGCAGTAAAGGAAGTCAAACACTGCAGCAACCAAGATAAAACAAACATTAGGCTAGAAGTGAGGAAAGAATTGGCATCTAACCCGAAGTTGGTGCAAAACACAGTTGATCGGAGTAAGTCCCTGATCATTTTTGGCTGCAAAGAAAAGGCGATAACATCTAGGTCAGAAAGAGCTGTAGAAGAAGCTAAAGTAGTAGATAAAATTGTTGGCCTCGTGGAAGGTCTTACAAACAGAGAGAATGTGTGCGACTACAGGAGAATAGGCAGGTACGTAAAAGGGAAAGATCGACCTTTGAGGATCACCCTAAACGGTGCCAAACAGATGGAAGAAGTACTAAGGAATGCTAGAAAATTGCAAAGGGATGAGGATGGGAAAGGGTGGTCGTTAAGACGAGATCTTTCAAAAGAAGATAGAGAGAAGCTGAAACTGAACCTCGCCGAGGCAAAACATTTAAATGAGAGCAGGAATGAAGAAGAAATAAATTCTTTTTTCTACAAAGTGATAGGGGTAGGCAAACCAGTAAAGTGGTACATAAAGGCAAACCAACAAAATCAATAGAGAGAGGGGGAGTGAAGAATAAGGAGAGGGGGAACAAGTTCCTGAAGATTGCATACACCAACATAGATGGAGTGAGATCGAAGATACTGGAGTTAAGTGATGTAATACAGCTGCAGACACCAGACATTGTTGCACTCACGGAGACAAAACTTGAAGATGTAATTTTAAATGAGGTCATATTCCCAAGGGGCTACTCAATTTGGAGACGGGACAGAAAAATTAGGAAAGGCGGTGGCGTTGCTGTGCTGGTAAAAGAACACCTAAAGGTGAAGGAAATAATGACTGCCAATCCACAAGAAGTTGACATAATAGCACTAGAGATCTGCTATGAGGATGATAAACTAATGATGATAAATGCATATAGTCCACCGCCAAGCAGCACATGGTCAAAGGAGGAGCTAGATAGTAAACGTGAAGGTCTTATAACAATAATGAGAGAGATTATAGCGAGAGCGGATAACGATAGATCACGACTGTTGATAGTCGGTGACTTCAACTTGAAATCCATAGACTGGGAAGCATATGAAGCTAAAACAGAAGATTTTTGGACCTGTAAATTTGTAGACCTCATCCTGGAAACATTCTTGTATCAACATGTTAAACAAGCTACGAGGATGAGGGAAGGGGACGTTCCCTCCATGCTAGATTTGATATTTACCAGGAAGGAGGAAGAGATATTTGACATTCAGTACCTTCCTCCCTTGGGTAAAAGTGACCATGTCTTTTTGGGAATAAAGTATGCAATGCGTTATAAGCTGGAAGAAAATAAGGAGGTTGAAGCAGTTGAAAAACCAGACTTCAGGAGAGGACATTATGGTGACCTTAGAAATTTTTTTAGTGAGTATAATTGGACAGACTTGATGCTAGGCAAGGAAGTGAATGAGATGTATGGCAAGTTTTGTGAAATATATGATAAAGGCACAACAAAATTTATACCAAAACAGAGATGCAGAACTAGGAAACAGGATTGGTTCAATAGAAATTGCGAGAGGGCTAGAGACCGAAAGACACAAAAATGGAATCAATACAGGAAGAGGCCGAACCCCCAAACATACCAGCGATACAAAGATGCGAGAAACAACTACACGGCAGTGAGGAGAGAGGCAGAAAGAAATTTTGAAAAAGGGATTGCGGACAAATGTAAAACAGAACCAGGTCTATTCTATAAATTCATAAACAACAAATTGCAGGTAAAGGATAATATTCAGAGGTTGAAAATGGGAAATAGATTCACGGAAGATGAAAAGGAAATGTGTGAAACACTAAACGAAAAGTTCCAAAGTGTGTTTGTACAAAATGAAATCTTTAGGGAACCAGATACAATAAGAATTCCAGAGAACAACATAGAACACATAGAGGTGTCTAGAGACGAAGTGGAAAAAATGCTCAAGGAGCTCGGTAAGAACAAAGCAGCTGGCCCAGATGGCGTTTCACCATGGGTTCTGAGAGAATGTGCATCTGAGCTCAGCATTCCACTTCACCTGATCTTTCAGGCATCCCTGTGTACAGGAATCGTAGCAGACGGGTGGAAACAGGCTAACATAGTTCCAATCTACAAAAGTGGCAGCAGGGAAGACCCCCTCAATTATAGACCTGTATCATTGACAAGTGTAATAGTGAAAGTATTGGAAAAACTAATCAAAACTAAATGGGTAGAACACCTAGAGAGAAATGATATAATATCAGACAGACAGTATGGTTTTCGATCTGGAAGATCCTGTGTATCGAATTTACTCAGTTTCTATGATCGAGCCACAGAGATATTACAGGAAAGAGATGGTTGGGTTGACTGCATCTATCTGGACCTAAAAAAGGCTTTCGACAGAGTTCCACATAAGAGGTTGTTCTGGAAACTGGAAAATATTGGAGGGGTGACAGGTAAGCTTCTATCATGGATGAAAAATTTTCTGACTGATAGAAAAATGAGGGCAGTAATCAGAGGCAATGTATCAGAATGGAGAAATGTCACAAGTGGAGTACCACAGGGTTCAGTTCTTGCACCAGTGATGTTTATTGTGTACATAAATGATCTACCAGTTGGTATACAGAATTATATGAACATGTTTGCTGATGATGCTAAGATAATAGGAAGGATAAGAAATTTAGATGACTGTCATGCCCTTCAAGAAGACCTGGACAAAATAAGTATATGGAGCACCACTTGGCAAATGGAATTTAATGTTAATAAATGTCATGTTATGGAATGTGGAATAGGAGAACATAGACCCCACACAACCTATATATTATGTGAGAAATCTTTAAAGAATTCTGATAAAGAAAGAGATCTAGGAGTGGTTCTAGATAGAAAACTATCACCTGAGGACCACATAAAGAATATTGTGCAAGGAGCCTATGCTATGCTTTCTAACTTCAGAATTGCATTTAAATACATGGATGGCGATATACTAAAGAAATTGTTCATGACTTTTGTTAGGCCAAAGCTAGAATATGCAGCTGTTGTGTGGTGCCCATATCTTAAGAAGCACATCAACAAACTGGAAAAGGTGCAAAGACATGCTACTAAGTGGCTCCCAGAACTGAAGGGCAAGAGCTACGAGGAGAGGTTAGAAGCATTAAATATGCCAAAACTAGAAGACAGAAGAAAAAGAGGTGATATGATCACTACATACAAAATAGTTACAGGAATTGATAAAATCGACAGGGAAGACTTCCTGAGACCTGGAATTTCAAGAACAAGAGGTCATAGATTTAAACTAGCTAAACACAGATGCCGAAGAAATATAAGAAAATTCACCTTCGCAAATAGAGTGGTAGACGGTTGGAACAAGTTAAGTGAGAAGGTGGTGGAGGCCAAGACCGTCAGTAGTTTCAAAGCATTATATGACAAAGAGTGCTGGGAAGACGGGACACCACGAGCGTAGCTCTCATCCTGTAACTACACTTAGGTAATTACACTTAGGTAATTACACACACACACACACACACACACACACACACACACACACACACACACACACACACACACACACACACACACACACACACACACACACACACACACACACACACACACACACACACACACACACACACACACACACACACACACACACACACACACACACACACACACACACACACACACACACACACACACACACACACACACACACACACACACACACACACACACACACACACACACACACACACACACACACACACACACACACACACACACACACACACACACACACACACACACACACACACACACACACACACACACACACACACACACACACACACACACACACACACACACACACACACACACACACACACACACACACACACACACACACACACACACACACACACACACACACACACACACACACACACACACACACACACACACACACACACACACACACACACACACACACACACACACACACACACACACACACACACACACACACACACACACACACACACACACACACACACACACACACACACACACACACACACACACACACACACACACACACACACACACACACACACACACACACACACACACACACACACAGAGAGAGAGAGAGAGAGAGAGAGAGAGAGAGAGACAGAGAGAGAGAGAGACAGACAGAGAGAGAGAGACAGACAGACAGACAGACAGACAGACAGAGAGAGGCTGCCTGTCCCAAAGAAAGAAAATAAATTATATCCAACTATTCCTTTGCAACTACTTATTCAAAATATTCTAAACTTTCCCATGAGTCTACATTTTTTGGGGGGAGCTCCTTCGGCTCCTCTGAGCTTACTAGGCTGATATGCTAATGTCAGGCTTTGGCATCAGTCATATGTATGGAGTTCTGTGGGCCTACCGGGGACCACGAGCCAGAACCTGGGCCCCCCTCAGAGAGGCATGGGGATCAATGGCCTATAGAAACCCCCGTGTGGTTGGAAGCATTTTATGTCTGCCATTGACCAGGTCAGCCACCCAGAAAGGTAAGCATCTTAAAACAAACTCAAATTCCGGTGATATTATTACTAACAAAAGCCGAACAAGTGGATAAAACCCCTCAAAGAAACGAGCAAATGACCAGACCCCTCACGCCGGCTATCCACTTGTCAGTTCTAAGGCTGATGCTGGAGGCTGAGGTCGTGTGCTCTGACTCCGGTGGTTGTTTAAGCACTGTACCTAGAGTGTTGTGACTGTCTTCTAGGTGGTGCGTGAGCCGGGAGTGATTCTCCAGTACTTGGGCTGCATGTGCCTAGGGTTTCCTTCCCTAGGTGCCCTGTAAGTACTGTACTGCCCTTGGGGCTTGGGGTTCACTTCCACAAGTTCTTTGGGTTTTGTCCCTGCTAGGCCGTTTACTGCTTGGTTTTCGGCCACCCTTTGTGTGCTAGGGTGTTCTGTCTCCTTTGTTCACCTTGGGGTAGGGGGCAGTTTGCACTGGTAGGGGCAAAGGGTACTGCGCAGTTTGTTTTTACCAATCATGACGGCCAGCTCTGTTCCGCCTGGGTACACTGTCCTTTTGCGGGGGGTTTTCTTTTTCTTTTTATTTGCCTGCCTGGTGTGGGGGGGGGGTCTGCCTTGGTTCTTGCTCCCTGTGTAATGAGTACTCTTCCTTCTTCCGGTGGTTTCCCCTGCTAGGTCCCCATGAGTGTACACGTCTCGGGGGTTCAGTTCTTAGAAAGTTGTTTGGTATTTGTGGGTGCTTGTTAGCAGTACCCTACCTGGGATTACCTGGGCGTGAGTCCCTGTAGGTAAACGCTCAGGACCCTGGAAAACTCCGAGGGGGCGCATGGGTTCGATGGATGTGGCTCCCGAGTCCCCTCCTCGCTTTGTGCGAGTTCGAGGGTTGCTCTGTCCCCTTGTCTCAGGGTGACTCTCACTATTTTGCCTCCGTCTGCTGCCTGTGGGGTTGGTGGCACTTTCGGCCCTGAACCCTGCAAGTTTTGTTACTTGTTTGTAGCTCAATTACCCAGCTTTCTGCTGACTATGCGGGTGCAAGCAGCACGGGCGTTGCAAGTTGTGTTTCAGTGGTGCAATGCGCTAGGTCGTTTACTCCCCGGGAGCCCCGGGGCTGCCCCATTTTGGTTGGTGTGACAGGGCTTGGGGGTGTTGGACACTTCGGTTTTGTTCCTTCCGCGCCCCCTTGTCTTTCCCCTGTTATGGTCCCTCCCCTTTTCCTCCCTGCATCCGGATCCTTACCGTTTGTGGGTTTGGGGGTCAGGGCAGGGCTTTGCGGGTCTTGAGACTTGGGCGGTCTCAGGGATTTCCCCCTTCCGGGGTAGCGACGGAGGCATTCGAGCCTGTTCCTCCAGCTGTGGTGTACAAGTCTGCCAGTAGGCTCCCTTTTCTGGGGGGAGCCCCGTCGGCTCCCCGGAGCTATCCCAGGCTGATATGCTAATGTCAGACTTTGGCATCAGTCATGTGTATGGAGTTCTTAGGCCTACCGGGGACCACGGCCAGAACCGGGCCCCCTCAGAGAGGCAAGGGGAGCAATGGCCTATGGAAGCCCCCGTGTGGTTGGAAGCATTCTATGTCTGCCATCGACCGGAACAGGCACCCAGAAAGGTAAGTGCCTCAAAACAAACCCCTATTCTGGTTAAAATTGCTACCAAAAGCCGAACTAGTGGATAGAACTCCCCAATCGAAAACAAGCAAACTAGTGTGACGTCACACACCGCCGCGCCGCTGTCTGTGCAGCTCCCCCCTCCCCGGGAGGAGGAAGGGGGAGCCCCAGATCCTTCACCCCAGCTACCCACACCTCAGTTCTTGAGGCTGGATGTCAAAAATGCGAAATACTGCCGACCGGAGGGAGGGAGGGATGCCGGGGAGCCTCCGGGACTCACCCAGAAAATGACGTTTCATTACATTCAACGCTGGTTTTCTGGGGGGAGCCCCATCGGCTCCCCGGAGCTAACTACCCACAGACGGAAAAAGAGGGACTTACCCGGGAGGCGGTCGTCGCTCACTCAACTCGGAAGCCGAGACAACTGGCTGCAACCGCCGACCCAAAGCAACATAGGCCCGGCACAGCGACATGTGATGTCATGATCGTTTGCTCATTTCTTTTAGGGGAGTTCTATCCATTTGTTCGGCTTTTGGTAGCAATTATTTCACTAGAATAAGGGTTTGTTTTTGGATGCTTACCTTTCTGGGTGCCTGACCCAGTCGATGGCAGACATAGAATGCTACAAACCCCACGGGAGTTTCTATAGGCATTGCTTCCCATGCTTCTCTGAGGGGGCCAGGTTCTGGCTTGTCGTCCTCAGTAGGCCCACTGAACTCCATACACATGACTGATACCAAAGTCTGACATTAGCATATCAGCCTAGTAAGCTCCAGGGAGCCTCCGGGTCTCACCCAGAAAATGGCGTTTCATTACATTCAACGCTGGTTTTTTCTGGGGGGAGCAGCCTGTCGGCTTTCCGGAGCTATACCAGGCTGATATGCTAATGTCAGACTTTGGCATCAGTCATGTATATGGAGTTCTTAGGGCCTACCAGGGACCACGGCCAGAACCTGGCCCCCTCAGAGAGGCAAGGGGAGCAATGGCCTATAGAAACCCCCGAGTGGTTGGAAGCATTCTATGTCTGCCATCGACCGGGTCGATGTTTCCATCGACCGGGTTTCTGCCATCCAGAAAGGTAAGCATCCCAAAACAAACCCCTATTCTGGTGAAAATTGCTACCAAAAGCCGAACTAGTGGATAGAACTTCCAACAAAAAACGAGCAAACTAGTATGACGTCACCCGTCATCGCGCCGCTGTCTGTGCAGCTTCCCCCTCCCCGGGAGGGGGAAGGGGTAGCCCCAGACCCACTACACCAGCGATCCACACCACAGTTCTTCGGCTGATGCTAGTAATTACCT